>NC_135978.1:32361153-32616307 GCF_053455715.1 Rhinoraja longicauda | reverse complement strand
AGGAGGGGAGGGGGGTGGGGGGAGGAGGGGAGGGGGGGTGGGGGGAGGAGGGGGAGAGGGGGTGGGGGGAGGAGGGGAGGGGGGAGGAGGGGAGGGGGGTGGGGGGAGGAGGGGAGGGGGGGTGGGGGGAGGAGGGGAGAGGGGGTGGGAGGGGGAGGGGAGGAGGAGGGGAGGGGGAGGGGAGGGGGAGGGGAGGGGGGGGGAGGAGGAGGGGAGGGAGGGGGAGGAGGGGAGGGAGGGGAGGGAGGAGGAGGAGGAGGGGGAGGAGGGGAGGGAGGAGGAGGAGGGGAGAGGGGGGAGGAGGGGAGGGGGGAGGAGGGGAGAGGGGGGGGGGAGGAGGGGAGGAGGGGAGGAGGGGAGGGGGGAGGAGGAGGGGGAGAGGAGGGGGGGGAGGGGAGGAGGGGGAGAGGAGGGGGGGGAGGGGAGGAGGGGGGGAGGGGAGGGGGGGAGGGGAGGGGGGGGGGAGGAGGGGGGGAGAGGAGGGGGGGGAGAGGAGGGGGGGGAGAGGAGGGGGGGAGAGGAGGGGGGGGAGAGGAGGGGGGGGAGGAGGGGGGGGAGAGGAGGGGGGGGAGGAGGGGGGGAGAGGAGGGGGGGAGAGGAGGGGGGGGAGAGGAGGGGAGGAGGGGGGGGGGGAGGGGGGGAGGAGGGGAGGGGGGGTGGGGAGGGGGGTGGGGAGGGGGTGGGGGGAGGAGGGGAGGGGGGGTGGGGGGAGGGGGGGAGGAGGGGATGGGGGAGGAGGGGGAGGGGGGGATGGGGGGAGGGGGGGTGGGGGGAGGAGGGGAGGGGGGGTGGGGGGAGGAGGGGAGGGGGGGTGGGGGGAGGAGGGGAGGGGGGGTGGGGGGAGGAGGGGAGGGGGGGAGGAGGGGAGGAGGGGAGGGGGGGTGGGGGGAGGAGGGGAGGGGGAGGAGGGGAGGGGAGGGGGGAGGGGGGGAGGGGGGGAGGAGGGGGAGGGGGGGAGGGGGGGAGGAGGGGAGGGGGAGGGGGGGAGGAGGGGAGGAGGAGGAGGAGGAGGGGAGGGGGGTGGGAGGGGGAGGTGAGGGGGAGGGAGGGGGAGGAGGAGGGGAGGGGGAGGGGGGGGGGAGGGGGGAGGGGGGGGGAGGGGGAGGGGGGAGGGGGAGGGAGGGGGGAGGGGGGGGAGGGAGGGGGGAGGGGGAGGGGGGAGGGGAGGGGGGGGAGGGGGGAGGGGGGAGGGGGGAGGGGGGGAGGGGAGGGGGGAGGGGGGGGAGGGGGGAGGGGGGAGGGGGGGAGGGGGGAGGGGGGAGGGGGGAGGGGGGGGAGGGGGGAGGGGGAGGAGGAGGGGGGGGAGGAGGAGGAGGGGGGGGGAGGAGGAGGGGAGGAGGAGGAGGGGAGAGGGGGGGGGGAGGAGGGGGGGGAGGGGAGGAGGGGAGGAGGGGGTGGAGGAGGGGAGGAGGGGAGGAGGGGGGGGGAGGGGAGGAGGGGAGGAAGGGGAGGAGGAGGGGGGAGAGGAGGGGCGGGGGGGAGGAGGGGAGGAGGGGGAGAGGAGGGGGGGAGAGGAGGGGGGGAGGGGAGGAGGGGGAGAGGAGGGGGGGAGGGGAGGGGGGGGAGAGGAGGGGGGGGAGAGGAGGGGGGGAGAGGAGGGGGGGGAGAGGAGGGGGGGGAGAGGAGGGGGGGGAGAGGAGGGGGGGGAGAGGAGGGGGGGGAGAGGAGGGGGGGGAGAGAGGGGGGGGGAGAGATGGGGGGGGGAGAGGAGGGGGGGGGGGAGAGGGGGAGGGGAGAGAGGAGGGGGGGAGGGGGGAGGAGGGGGGGGAGGGGGAGGAGGGGGGGAGGGGGAGGAGGGGGGGGAGGAGGGGGGAGGAGGGGGGGAGGAGGGGGAGGAGGGGGGAGGGAGGGGAGGAGGGGAGGGAGGGGAGGGAGGGGAGGGAGGGGGGGAGGGGAGGGAGGGGGGGAGGGGGGAGGGAGGGAGGGGGGGAGGGGAGGGAGGGAGGGAGGGGAGGGGAGGGGAGGGAGGGGAGGGGAGGGGAGGGAGGGAGGGGAGGGAGGGGAGGGGAGGGAGGGGAGGGAGGGGAGGGGAGGGGAGGGGAGGGGGGAGGGAGGGGAGGGGGGGAGGGAGGGGAGGGAGGGAGGGGAGGGGGGGAGGGAGGGGAGGGGGGGAGGGGGGGGAGGGAGGGGAGGGGAGGGGGGAGGGGAGGGGGGGGAGGGGAGGGGGGAGGGGGGAGGGAGGAGGGGAGGGGGGGAGGGAGGAGGGGAGGGGGGGGGGAGGAGGGGAGGGGGGGGGAGGAGGGGAGGGGGGGGGGAGGAGGGGAGGGGGGGGGGAGGAGGGGAGGGGGGGGGAGGGGAGGGGGGGGAGGGGGGGGGGTAGGGGGAGGGGGGGGTAGGGGGAGGGGGGTAGGGGGAGGGGGGGAGGGGGAGGGGGGGAGGAGGGGAGGGGGGGGAGGAGGGGAGGGGGGGAGGAGGGGAGGGGGGGAGGGGGGGGGGAGGAGGGGAGGGGGGGGGGAGGAGGGGAGGGGGGGGAGGGGGGGAGGGGAGGGGGGGAGGAGGGGGGGGAGGAGGGGGGTGGAGGGGAGGAGGAGGGGGGTGGGGTGGAGGGGAGGAGGGGGGTGGGGTGGAGGGAGGGGGGTGGAGGGAGGAGGAGGAGGGGGTGGGGAGTGGGGGTGGGAAGTGGAAGTGGGGGGAGGGGGAGGGGAAGTAGGGGGAGGGGGAGGGGGAGGGAAGTGGGGGGTTGGGGAGGGAAGAGAGGAGGAAGGGGAAAGGAATAGGGGAGATGGGCAGAGGTGAAAGGTAGAGGGGTTGGGGGGAGATAGGGTTAGGGTGAGAGAGATGGGGAGAGGCAGAGAGGGGCGGGTGAGATGGGGAGAGGGCTGTGGTAGATGGGAAGAGAGGCGTGGGAGATGGAGTGGGAGATGGGGAAGTAGGAGGGGTACTAGGGGGGGCGGAGTAGGAGATGGGGATGTGGGGTAAGAGATTGGGGAATGGGAGATGGGGGGAAGGAGATTGGGGAATGGGAGATTGGGGGGAAGGAGATTGGGAGATGGGGGGAAGGGGATTGAGGGGTGGTAGTAGATTGGGGGGAATAGGAGATAGGGAGGGGACTGGTGTGGTGGTCTAGTTGGGTGGGGAAAGGGGCAGCTGAGAAAATGGGATTTACAGGGATGGGGAAATGAGGGAAAGAGGCTGGGAGATGCAGGGATGGGAAATATGATTGAGGGGCTAGGTCTTGCAGGGATGTGGAAATGGGGGGCAAGGGGGCGGGACTCGTGGGAATGTGGGAAAGAGGGCGAGGGCAAGGGGCTGGGAGATGGGGGGGGCTTCACCGTAAGGACTGGAGAGGTGATCAGGATATGAGAGATATGTGGTGGGGGAAATGAATTGGAAATGGGGGGGGGGGGGGGGTTGTTAGGGTAAGAAAGGGAATAGGCCTAATACAGGCAAATGGGATGAGTAGGCATACATCGTGTTTGGTATAAAAGCGATGGACCAAATGGCATCATTTCTGTGCTGTCTGATTCTATGATGTGGGTATGGTAATGTATGTGTGGGGTGATGGGAGAGTGCAAAGAAATGAAAAAGGGATGAAAGAAATGCAGCTGGGATGTGAGTGGGTGTGAGATTGTTGGGGTTGAGTGGGTATGTGGGGTGTTGAATGGGAAATGGGTGCAGGAAGAGACGCTCTGTGTGGTTGATGGGAGAAGATGGACTTTGTTGGGAGGGGGCAGTAAAATGTGAGGGAGAGGAGAGATGGTGTAAATGAGGGATCAGTGTTATGTTGTTGGAGGAAGGAGAGTGTATATTGGTATGTGCCAAAGGAGGGGGTTTGTGAGAGGGAGGAAATGATTATAGAGAAATGGAGGACCAACGTGGTCTGGAGGAGTTATAGTCATACAGTACAGAGACAGGTTATTTGGCCTACCACATCAATGTCAACCTTCTTTCCCATCGACACAAATCCCTTTCGGCAGCATATGCACCATATCCTTCAATGCCATGCTGATTTAATTGTCCATATAAATGCTTCTTAAAAGTTTAAACTTCTTCAGACTGATGGAGTAGAGGGGAGGTACGCTGGCAGAAAGAGGCGAGGGGAAGGTCTGGTGCTGGGTAGATCCAGGGGAGGAGAGGTTAAGTCAACGGTCGGGTGGAGAAAATAAACAGGAAATGATTAGTGGAAAAGGGTGCAATCGGTTAAATATGAGGGAGGAGATAATAAATAAATAAATAGATAGATGAACGGATGGAGGAAGGGAAAGAGAAAGAGAAAGAGGGGAGTCCTGTGGGTAGGGAGGAGAAACCCAAACAAAGTGGTCTAGGTGGGAGTTGGGTGATATATGGGGAAGTGGAAACCCAAACAAAAAGGTCTAGGTGGGAGAAAATGGAAGCTGGGTGAAGTGTGGGTGGGTTTAGGCGCCGCCTCTGATGTGCGGAACTGTTCTTCTGGTTCGTGCAGCAAGCCGGACAGGCGGCCGGTCGGACCGGTTGCTATGGAGATGGTGGGCCTGTGCTGCCTGTTGGCTCTGAGTTTCCTTTACTCTCTCTGGATCCGCCACATTTACCGGCAGAAGCGCAGCCGTAGCCGCGCGGAGCCGGAGCCGGAGCCGGAGCCGGGCCCGGGCACCACGGCGCTGCTGGTCATCGCTCACCCGGACGACGAGTGTATGTTCTTCGCGCCGGCCTTGCTGCGCCTGGGGGCTCGCCGCGTGTCCGTGCGCCTGCTCTGTCTCTCCACAGGTCAGTAGCGTTTGGAGGGCCGAGTGGTCTCTAGCCGTGCGGTGAGCATTATGCTTCACACCGCTCGTACCCGGCCGGCCGGCTGCAGGGCAGTGTACCGTCTGAGGGTCTGGCAAGGGTGGTACCGAGGCACTATTTTCAGAGTAAATTGTAGGTCACTTTAGGCCAAACACAAATTGGAGAAATAGTAACTCGTATTTCGCTTCGGCAACTTATGAATATTGATTTCTCTAACTTCAAGTAACCATTGCCTTCCCTCTCTCTCTCCATCCCTCCCACCTAGTTCTCTGATTAGTTTCACTGACCTCCTGAGTAATTTTACTGTTTGTATGCCTCGTTGTCAACTTCCCCTCAGCCAACCATGAACCATTCTGCATTTTCTTGAACAGCGTCAGCTTTGATCTCTGGTTTTTACACTTTACCCTTCCATGTCTGGCTGTGGCGGCTTTGACAGTCCGGAGTCGCCATTCCAGAGGGAAGTGCTACAGTTTGTGGCCAGGGTGAGAGGGGTCAGAAATGATCTTACCCGCTGTCTTCCTGGCCCTTGCAGTGTACAGTTCATCGATGGGGTAAGGTTGCAGCCAACAACCTTCTCGGCTGATCGAACAATGCGCTGCAACCTCTGGATGTCATGCTTGGTGGCTGAGCCAAACCAGACCATGATGGAGAAGGTGAGGACTGACTCTATGATGGCAGTATAAAACTGGACCATCACTGCCTGTGGCAGATTGTGCTTTCTCAGCAGCCGCAGGAAGTACATCCTCTGTTGGGCCTTTTGGACTGTGGAGTTGATGGTGGCCTCCCATTTAAGATCCCTGGAGTTGATGGAGTTGAAGGAACTTGAATGACTCCACAGATGTGACTGTGGTGTTGTTGATGGTGAGTGAGGGGAGGGGGAACTCTCCTAAAGTCTACTATCAATTCCACTGTCTTAAGAGCAATGAGCTCCGGTTGTTGCGAAGACACCAGGATGCCAGCTGTGTCACTTTCTGTCTGTAGGCAGATTCCTCCCCATCCTGGATCAGTCCAATCAGGATTGTGTCATCCACAAACTTGAGAAGCTTGACAGAGGAGTCTGTGGAGGTGCAGTCGTTGGTGTAGACAGAGTAAAGGAGAGCGGAGAGTACGCAGCCTTGCGGTGCTCCTATGCTGAGGGTCAGTGGGTCTGAGAGGTGCTTTCCCAGCCTCACATGCTGCTTCCTGTCTGTCAGGGAGTTGGTGATCCACTGACGGAGGGGTTCAGGCACAGTCAACTGGGAGAGTTTGGAGTGTAGTAGCTCTGGCACAATGGTGTTGAATGCAGAGGTAAAATCCACAAACAAAATCCTTGCATAGGTCCCCTGGCGGTCTTGGTGCTGGAGGATAAAGTGCAGACCTTGGTTGACTGTCATTCACTGATCTATTGGCCCAGTATGCAAACTGCAGGGGGTTTGTGATCTTTTTCAGCTGGGCCAGCACGTCTTTCAAGGGTTTTCATGATCACAGAGATCAGTGTGACAGGCCTGTAGTCATTAAGACCAGGCCTTTTGGGTACGGGAACAATAGTGGAGATTTTGAAGCAGGCAGAGGCAGTGCAGGTTTGCAGGGACTGATTGAAAATGTCTGTGTGGACTGGTGCCAGTTGTTCGGCACAGAGCTTGAGGGTAGAGGGGGAAACATTGCCCGGTCCTGGAGATTTCCAGTTTTTCTGTCTCCTGAATAGCTTGTCCACCTCCTCAATTTCTACTCGTGATGGAGAAGTGGGCAGACTGATGTTGGGCAGCAAGGAGGGGGTGGGACGTGGACGAGGGCCCAGTCTTTGCATACTGGAGTCAGGCTGTAAGTGGGTGTGAGTGATTGGGAGGGGTAGGCGGGAGGGGGTACTGGGGTTATGTATATGTTAAGTTTTTAGTGTTCTGTAGCTTGTTTTATATGGGGTGGGGGTTTGGAGGAAACTTTTTTAAATCTCTTATCTCGACGGAGATGCGGGTGTTTTTTTTCCCGTATCGTATCTCTGCCCGCACTGTGGCCTAACATGGAGGAGTTGGTGACCTTTGCTGGAGACCGACATTTGAGAGCTCCACCGCGGGGAGCCGATGGACTTAACATGGAGCTGGCAATCCCCTTGCCAGGGATCGGCCTCGGAGCTCCAACCATGGGTGCTTGCGGACTTACCATCACGGAGCTCGCGGTCTCTGGTTAGGGATGACTTGTCGATTGAGATCATTTTTCCGAACACACTAGCAAATTCCACCCCATTCAAGCCCTTGGTACAATGGCATTCAGCATGGTTTTCTGGACTAATATGTCAAGGAACCAAATGGAGAACAAGCTGTCACAAACCAGGTACAGGTTGAACCTTGATTATCCAGCAACTGATGGTCCCTCCACCCCAATAATCCAGACAAGATTATAGTTGAAATTCCGTGAGCGACCACAGGTGGCATTGCGAGTGGCGAGTGTCCTGTCCCTCTGTTGTGAAATAATTAATTATGCTCTCAATAATTTCTCCTAACTTTTGCAAAAACCCTACTGTAAACCCTCATTTTAAAGACCCATTAAGAAACAGATGTCGGATATGGCGGAAAGACCTGCCGATCCATCCCCGGCTCCCACTGTCTCCCCGGCTGTTTAGAGCACTGGCTTCCAAAACCACTCCCGACTCGCAAGGTGCACCAGGGAGCCCTTCTTCACCCACCAAAAGGACACAAAGTTTTGGAGTAACTCAGCCGGTCAGGATCTCTGAAGTTCATGGATAGGCAACATTGAGACCCTTCTTCAGACTGATTCAGTCGGCTGAGTTACTCCAGCACTTTGTGTTTCAGTGTGCCCCCGGTCACCGTGGGGCTCCCTCCCCTCTCACCTGCTGCCACTTTTAAGGTGGAGTATGCTGGTGACTTTGGGGTAGAAGGAGGAGGCAGCGGTGCTGCAGGGGAGGAGATGGAGTAGAGAACTGGCTGGCAGACAGGAAGCAAAGAGTAGGAATAAACGGGTCCTTTTCAGAATGGCAGGCAGTGACTAGTGGGGTACCGCAAGGCTTAGTGCTGGGACCCCAGCTATTTACTATATATATTAATGATTTGGACGAGGGAATTGAATGCAACATCTCCAAGTTTGTGGATAACACAAAGCTGGGGGGCAGTGTTAGCTGTGAGGAGGATGCTAGGAGGCTGCAAGGTGACTTGGATAGATTAGGTGAGTGGGGAAAATGCATGGCAGATGCAGTATAATGTGGATAAATGTGAGGTTATCCACTTTGGTGGCAAGAACAGGAAAGCAGACTATTATCTGAATGGTGGCCGATTAGGAAAAGGGGAGATGCAACGAGACCTGGGTGTCGTGGTACACCAGTCATTGAAAGTAGGCATGCAGGTGCAACAGGCAGTGAAGAAAGCGAATGGTATGTTGGCAATCATAGCGAGGGGATTTGAGTATAGGAGCAGGGAGGTACCGCTGCAGTTGTACAGGGCATTGGTGAGACCACACCTGGAGTATTGCGTACAATTTTGGTCTCCTAATCTGAGGAAAGATATTCTTGCCATAGAGGGAGTACAGAGAAGGTTCACCAGATTGATTCCTGGGATGGCAGGACTTTCATATGAAGAAAGACTGGATAGACTCGGCTTGTAGTCGCTGGAATTTAGAAGATTGAGGGGGGATCTTATAGAAACTTACAAAATTCTTAAGGGGTTGGACAGGCTAGATGCAGGAAGATTGTTCCCGATGTTGGGGAAGTCCAGAACAAGGGGTCACAGTTTAAGGATAAGGGGGAAGTCTTTTAGGACCGAGATGAGAAAGTTTTTTTTCACACAGAGTAGTGAATCTGTGGAATTCTCTGCCACAGGAGGCCAGTTCATTGGCTATATTTAAGAGGGAGTTAGATGTGGCCCTTGTGGCTAAAAGGATCAGAGGGTATGGAGAGAAGGCAGGTACAGGACACTGAGTTGGATGATCAGCCATGATCATATTGAATGGCGATGCAGGCTCGAAGGGCCGAATGGCCTACTCCTGCACCTATTTTCTATGTTTCTATGGAGACCCGAGGAAATGTTCAACTTGTGTTGCTGTGAGAAAGGGTTAATTAGCAATCTTGTTGTGCAAGACAGCTGACAAGGTGTGATCGTAAGATGGTAGAATTCTTCATTTGCATGGAGAGCATTGCAGTCGATTTTGAGACTATGGTCTTGAAAATAATGAAGGAAACCATAATGAAAAATGTTGGCTCAGATAGATTGGGGAATGTTATTTATGCAGTTGGCGGTAGATTGGCAATGGCTCACACATAAGGAGAGGAGGGACGAATAATAATAACAACTTTGTCCCACCCCCGACATCAGTCTGAAGAAGGGTCTCGACCCGAAACGTCACCCATTCCTTCTCTCCCGAGATGCTGCCTGACCTGCTGAGTTACTCCAGCATTTTGTGAATAAATCGATTTGTACCAGCATCTGCAGTTATTTTCTTATAATAATAACAACTGTTCATTCCTGTATCTACCACAAAAATAACACAGGAAGGTGAGGTCAACAGTGGCTAACAAGAGGAAAAGAGATAATGTGAATCAACTTGCAGGGACTATGTAAACTAAAACCGTATGTAAACCTTTCCATAGATAGGTGAAGTGAAAATGATCAGCGCAAATGATGGCGCAATGGTAGAGTTGCTGCCTTCCAGCCCCAGAGACCCGGGTTTGATCCTGACTACGGGCGCCGTCTGTTCGGAGTTTGTACGTTCTCCCTGTGACCGTGTGGGTGTTCTCTGGGAGCTCTGGCTTCCTCCCCCACTCCATAAATGACAGGTTTGTAGGCTAATTGGCTTGGTAAAATTATAAATTATCCCTGGTGTGTGAAGGATAGTGTTAGTGTGCGGGGATCGCTGGTCGGCATGGACTCGGTGGGCTGAAGTGCGTATTTCCACGCTGTATCTCTAAACTAAACTAAAGTAAAAAGAAATAATTCTCTCCTGCAGTCATAAATAAGAAATGGTGGGTTGCTTCCAACACTCCTTAGACTCTACATTAGTTCCAACGGATAGGAAAGGTTTCGAGGGATATGGGCCGGATGCGGGCAAATAGGACTTAGTTGGGGCATTTTAGTTGGCATGGATGAGTTGGGTTGTGGGGCCCTGTTTCTGTGCTGTATGACACTACAACTCTATGACTCAGGATTGGAGGGTGGTAACTGTTATGTCACTATTTGGGAAAAGGGAGTAAAGAGAAAGGTGGGTTTTAAGTTATGTCCTGAAGTTAGGTCGTAGATCATGGATCAGACATAATCTCACTGCATGGTGAAAAGAAGCTTGATGTACTTACCTTTTTTATTTTCCAGCACTGTTGACAGGAAAATCACTTTTGATTACTAGCACTGGAATTACTGTTATGATCTGCTCATATCTCATATTTTCAGGGAACTTCTACAATCAAGGAGAGGTTCGTAAGAAGGAACTACTGCAGAGCTGTGCTGTCCTTGGGATCCCTTCTTCCTATGTAACCATTTTGGATCACAGGTATATATTTGCTGCAACACCTGCACTCTGCATCTATTCATTCGCTTAGAACTTCATCAACAAAGTGGGATTTTTTGTGTCTCTGCTAATGTGATTTTTGAGTTTTAGAGATACACCGTGGAAACAGGCCCTTCAGCCCACCAAGTCTATGCCGACCACTGATTACCTGTACATTAGTTCTATCCTACACACTAGGATTTTACAGAAGCCAATTAACCTACAAACCTGCACGTCTTTGGGATGTAGGTGGAAATCGGGACACCCGGAGAAAACCCACATGGAGAACGTGCAAACTCCACACACACAGCACCCATAGTCAGGATTGAACCCGGGTCTCTGGCAATGTAAGGCAGCAATTCTACCACTGTGCTGCTGTGCCGAGATGCTCTAGGTGAATTTCATTTTTAAAAGTGCTGATATCAATTTTTTAATGTTACTTTTATTTTATGTTTTCTCTAAACCAGTTCTCCTAAAATTTGAGTCTTTAGACCTAGTGTCAGCAGCCTGTTCACTCATGAAAGACATTATGTACGTGCCTGATGAGGGTGCAGACTGTGGTGTTTCAGCTATGATGCGAGACTAGGTAGACTAGGGTTTTCTTTGTACAGGAAAGGCTGCGGGGGAACCTGATTGATGTATACAAAATTACAAGAGGCATAGCCAAAGCATGTTCGAATGTCCGGCTGAGCTTCCTACTCCAAGGAGTGGAATATCTCACGGTGAAGGGTCATCCCTACTACCTGCCACAGGAATTCACTTTGGTTATCCTGACCACAGCCTACATCCCACCCCAGGCTGATGCAAAGCTTGTACTTGAGGAACTACACACTGTAACCAACAGCCTTGAAACAAAGTACCCCAAGGCCTTTTTCATAATAGCCAGAAACTTCATCAGGCAACCTCAAGAGCATGCTACCAAAATAGTATCAGATTCGTTTAAAGGGCTTATGGAAACTAGAGTCCCACAGTATGAAAGGGAATTGGGAATGGACCCTGCTGCATGAAAGAATTGGGGAATCGGGACCCTGTGTGAAAGGGAATGGGTGGGGTGGGGAATGGGCCCCACAGTGTGAATGAGCATGTGGGAGTGGGCCCCACTGTGTGAATGGGCCCCACTGTGTGAATGAGCATGTGGGAGTGGGCCCCACTGTGTGAATGAGCATGTGGGAGTGGGCCCCACTGTGTGAATGGGCCCCACAGTGTGAATGGGCATGTGGGAGTGGGCCCCACAGTGTGAATGGGCCCCACTGTGTGAATGAGCATGTGGGAGTGGGCCCCACAGTGTGAATGGGCCCCACAGTGTGAATGGGCCCCACTGTGTGAATGGGCCCCACTGTGTGAATGGGCCCCACAGTGTGAATGGGCCCCACTGTGTGAATGGGCCCCACAGTGTGAATGGGCCCCACAGTGTGAATGAGCATGTGGGAGTGGGCCCCACAGTGTGAATGAGCATGTGGGAGTGGGCCCCACAGTGTGAATGGGCCCCACAGTGTGAATGAGCATGTGGGAGTGTGCCCCACTGTGTGAATGGGCATGTGGGAATGGGCCTCGTAGTGTTAATGGGCAGGTGGGAATGGGCCTCGTAGTGTTAATGGGCAGGTGGGAATGGGCCGCACAGTGTGAATGGGAATGGGGCCCACAGTGTGAATGGGGCCCACAGTGTGAATGGGCATGTGGGAATGGTGCCCGTCTGTATTAAAGACAAGGTGGGAATTGCTATTTTTCAGATTAATGAAGCTGAAAATCATTTTGTAATTTAATTTTTTTTAATTCACTTTCTAATTGCTATTGGCAACGCCATTTGTGGTTCATTTCTCCTATGTCTCTATTTGTTGTCCTTGACAAGAGGGTGCTAGACCATATTTGTGAACCACATACATATACAACTCAGTGTTCAGTGGGTATTGAATTTGCAGACTTAGATCTTGTGACAGTGAAGAAACAGTGAAATAATTCCAAGGTATCACAAAATGCTGGAGTAACTCAGCAGGTCAGGCAGCATCTCTGGAGAGAAAGAATGGGTGACGTTTCAGGTCGAGACCCTTCTTGAGACTGATGTCAGGGGTCGGGACAAAGAAAGGATATAGGTGGAGAAAGGAAGAACTGGGAAGGGGAGGGGAAGAGAAGGACAGAGGAACTATCTAAAGTTAGAGAAGTCAATGTTCATACCACTGGGCTGCAAGCTGCCCAAGCAAAATATAAGGTGCTGTTCGTCCAATTTGCGGTGGGCCCCACTGTGACACTGGAGGAGGCCCATGACAGAAAGGTTAGACTGGGAGTGGGAGGGGGAGTTGAAGTGCTCAGCCACCGGGAGATCAGGTTGGTTAAGGCGGACTGAGCGAAGGTGTTGAGCGAAACGATCACCGAGCCTGCGTTTGGTCTCGCCGATGTAGAGAAGTTGACATCTGGAACAGCGGATACAATAGATGAGGTTGGAGGAGGTGCAGGTGAACCTCTACCTCACCTGGAAAGACTGTTTGGGTCCTTGGATGGGGTCGAGGGGGGAGGTAAAGGGACAGGTGTTGCAGCTCCTGCGGTTGCAGGGGAAAGTGCCCGGGGTTGGGGTGGTTTGGATAGGAAGGGACGAGTGGACCAGGAAGTTACAGAGGGAACGGTCTCTGCGGAACGCAGAAAGGGGCGGAGATGGGAAGATGTGGCCAATAGTGGGATCCTGTTGGAGGTGACGGAAATATTGGAGGATAATTTGTTGGATACGCTGCCTGATGGGGTGGAAGGTGAGGACAAGGGGGACTCTATCCTTGTTATGAATGGGGGGAGGGGGAGCAAGAGCGGAGCTGCGGGATATAGAGGAGGCCCTAGTGAGAGCTTCATCTATAATGGAAGAGGGGAAGCCACATTTCCTAAAGAATGAGGACATCTCTGATGCCCTAGCGTGAAACACCTCATCCTGGGTGCAGATGCGGCGTAGACGGAGGAATTGGGAGTAGGGGATAGACTAGTCTACTTTTTGCTGGGGACAGGGTGGGCAGAAGTGTAGTCCAGATAGCTGTGGGAGTCAGTGGGTTTGTAGTAGATATTGGTCACTAGTCTGTCTCCTGTGATGGAGATGGTGAGATCCAGAAACGGTAGGGAGATGTCGGAGATAGTCCAAGTATAGTTAAGAGCAGGATGGAAATTAGTGGTGAAATGTATGAAGTCAGTGAGTTCTGCATGGGTACAAGAGGTAGCACCAGTGCAGTTGTCGATGTTGCGGAGGTAGAGTTCAGGGATGGGGCCATTGTATGTCTGGAACAGGGATTGTTTGACGTACCCAACAAAGAGGCAGGCATAGCTAGGGCCCATGCGAGTGCCCATAGCTACGCCTCTGGTTTGGAGGAAGTGGGAGGAGTCAAAGGAGAAGTTATTGAGGGTAAGAACCAGCTCTGCTAGGCGGAGGAGAGTGTTAGTAGATGGGGATTGGCTGGTTCTATGGTCGAGGAAGAAACGGAGGGCTTCGAGACCATCCTTGTGGGGGATGGAGGTGTAGAGTGACTGGACATCCATGGTGAAGATGAGGGAGTGGGGGCCTGGAAACCGGAAGTTATTGAGATGGAGAGCATGTGAGGTGTCTTGGACATAGGTGGGGTGGGATTGGACCAGGGGGGGATAGGATGGAGTCGAGGTAGGTGGAAATTAATTTGGTCGGACATGAACAGGCAGAAACAATGGGTCTGCCAGGACAGTTCTGTTTGTGGATTTTAGGAAGAAGGTAAAATCGGGCCGTGCGGGGCTGGGGAATGATAAGTTTGGAGGCATTAGAGGGCAGAGCGCCGGAAGTGGTGAGGTCAGTGTTAGTGATTAAGGTCTGGTGCTCGTCGGTGGGGTCATGGTCCAAGGAAAAGTAGGAAGAGGTGTCTGAGAGTTGTCGTCTGGCCTCAGTCCGGTAGAAGTCAGCCCGCCTGACTGCCACAGCACCTCCCTTGTCAGTGGGTTTGATGACTAAGGCCGGGTTGTTGCAGAGTGAGTGGAGGGCTGCACGTTCAGGAGGGGGGAGGTTAGAGTTAGTCAGGGGAGTGGAGAATTTGAGGCGGTTAATGTCACGCCGGCAGTTGGAGATGAAAAGTTCTAGTGAGGGTAGTTGGCCAACCGGCAGGGGTCCAAGAGGAGGGGGTCCGCTGGAGACGGGAGAAGGGGTCATCACTGGGGGGTGAGGACTCCTTCCCATGGAAAAAGGCTCGGAGGCGGAGGCGACGGAAGAAGAGCTCCACGTCATGGCGGACGCAGAACTCGTTGATGTGGGGGCGGAGGGGAACAAAGGTGAGGCCCCTGCTGTGGACAGACCGTTCGGTGTCTGAAAGGGGGAGGTCGGGGGATGGTTAACACCCGACAAGTTTGGAGGTTGTGGTCGGATGAAGGCAGGGGGTGGAGGCGATGTATGGTGGGGGGTGGTAGGTTAACAGAGCAGAGGGGGGCTTGAGGACCTATGTATGGATGGGGAGTAGCTAGGGCCGCCTGGCTAGAGGGGGAAGGAGGAGACCCAGTGGAACCCCTGCTGAGGTTCCCTGTAGGAGGGGATGGGCAGTAGGACCCAGCGGAGTCAGACCACGCGCTGTGTGACTCTTCCCCGTGGGGACTGTGGGCCCAGCGCTGTCTGTGAGCCGGGTACAGCGACGGCTGCGGGCTGCTGCTGGGCGGTGGAGCGGCGAGGGTCGACACAGTCGCTGGTGGAGGCCCGCGGGGAACTGGAGCCCGGGTCAGCGGGGGAAGTGTCAGTCGGCCTGGTCAGCGGATGGCCGGGAAGGAAGCGAGGGTCGGCGGCGGCGGTTGTGGAAGTCGGCGGCAGTGGCCCCGGGGAGGCGGCGGCGGTGGTCGGCGGCAGCGGCGGTTGTACCCTCAGATAGGCTTGAAGTCGGCAGTAGCGGCGGTGGTGGCCTCGGGGAGGTGGTGGACGTCAACACCAGCTACGTAGGTGGTCTGGGCCTGGGATCGGCCAGGGAGGCGGTGAGTCTGGTTGCTGCTCCTCGTGGCAGCAATGGCGTGGTGTGCGGGCAGGCGGCGCGGACCAGCGGTGGAGCCCCGGGCCTGCGGGCGGTCGAGTCGCTGTCGAGGAGTGTCGGTGGAGGGTGCGGTCTGGAGGCGAGCAAGTTTCCAATTCTTAGTGGAGTCCATGTAGGCGAGGAAGCGTTTGTTGAGGGTGTGGATCCGGCATTGGATAAAGTATAGTTGGGGCCCATTGCAGGTGTGGGTTAGTGAGGCCCGGAGCTGTGGGAGAGTCAGAGCGAGGGCCTGCTGGTGCCGGCACATTGCAGCCAGTGTACAACGCAGGGCACAGAAGGAGAATTGTTGGGAAAAGCGGCAGATAGATAGATAAAATAGATAGACTTAGAAATAATTTCAAGTCGGGTCAGAAGGAAACCTGCAGGTGGCAATGTTCGCTTTGTCTTGGTGGTGGAGGCTTAGCATTTGGAAGGTGCTATTGGAGTAGTGTTAGCAAAATAAGTGGAATGTATTTTTGTGCACTGGTGTGGAGAGAAAGAATGTTTGGTCTAGTGGATGGGCTGATAATCACCTGGGGAATTGTAGCCTGAATGATGTTGGGTTCATAGAAACTACTCGTTCTATGTTCCATCGCACAAATAACAAGGGCCTTACAGATACGCAAGGCTTTGGAGTGTCAGTAGATGAGTCACATGTTGTGGAATACATGCCTCTGTCCTTTGCTTGTAACCAGCAAAGAATTAAATTTTTCCGAAGATTGGCTTCTGCAATTAAGATTTCAGGGACAATTTGCATTTAAACTATAAAATTATGAGAGGCATAGATGGGACAGGCAGTTTGAAGCTGTTTCCCAGGCTGGAAATATCAAATGCTGGAGGGCGTGGCTTTAAGGTGAGAGGAGCAAAGTTTAAAGGAGATGTGCGGGGAGGGTGGTGAGTACCTGGAACATGCTACCGGATGTGGTGGTTGAGACATATACGTTAGTGGCTGTGAAGAGTCTATGGAGGGATATAATTTATGTACAGGCAGACAAGAGTTGGTCTTGGCATCATTTTGGGCACAGGCATTGAGTCGAAGGGCCTAGTCCAGTGCTGTATTGCTTTATGTTCTATTACGCACTCAGCAGATTTCTTTACCAGGCAAGTGATAGGTGGATACACACCTGTATCCACCCAGCACTTGTGTAGGAAAAAAAAGCTGCAGATGCTGGTTTCAATTGAAGGTAGACACGAAATGCTGGAGTAACTCAGCAGGTCAGGCAGCATATCGGGAGAGAAGGAATGGGTGACGTTTTGGGTCGAGGCCCTTCTTCAGACTGATGTCAGGGGAGGGGGCGGTCCTGCCCCGAAACGTCACCCATTCCTTCTCTCCCAAGATGCTGCCTGACCCGCTGAGTTACTCCAGCATTTTGTGTCTACCTTCTACCCAGCACTTGCCAGGCTATGTCCTGACCCTCCTCTCTTCCAGCTTTCTTTCCACCCTCACCACACTCGAACTGAAGACAGGATCCCGGCCTGGAACAACACCCAGACCACCCAACATTAGATTTTACAAATTCAGAATGTTGACCAAAATTCAGAATTTTACAACAAAATTCATAATATGGTGCGTAATGCAACTTTTCAGCAAAAAAAGTATGCACGCCAAATGCGCGTACGCATTGCGCTACATTCATGTGTGAAAAACTACTATTATTTCCAACAGTCTGTAGTTCTTGGACTACATGTACAATGTCAAGCCTATCATGAGTATATTCTACTATTATAGAAAGGTTATTGAACAGAAATACTTTTTACAATGTAAGAGTTTCATTAAAAATGCACATACCTAATTTAATTGAAGACATACTTGCTCCAGTGGTCTTCATCAGCAAATCACAACAATCCATGTCCCCCCCACCCCCAACTCCACCCATCCCCCTCTACCCCCACTACTCCCCTCCACCCTTTCCCCCCGACTCCTGCCCTTCCCCCGACTCCCGCCCCCCCACTCCCGCCTTCCCGCCTACTCCCTCCTTCCCTTTCCCCACCACTCCCGCCCTCCCCTCCCCACCTTCCCCCCCACCTCCACTGCCCCTCCCCCCACCCCCACTCCCCCTTCCCATCCTCCCCCTTCCCATCCTCCCCCACTCCCCTCCCATCCCCACTACCCCCTCCCTTCCTCCACCCCCACTCCCCCCTCCCCTGCCCCCGCACCCCATCCCCTCTCAACATCAACGGGCCTCGCGCTACGCAGCGAGTCGTGCCCGGTGGCGAGGCGAGTCGTGCCCGGTAGCGAGGCGAGTCGTGCCCGGCGGCGAGGGGTGGCTGGCGGCGAGGGGAGGCCGGCGACGTGGCCAACGGCGAGGCGAATGGAGGGCGGTGGGAAGGGTGGCCGGCGGTGAGGGGAGGGGTGGCCGGCAGCGGGGGGAGGCAAGTCGGGGCCAGCGGCGGGGCGGGGCGAGAGGCATGGTGAGAGGTGAGGCGTGTGTTTTGCGGAAAAATATGAGGTGAAATCGGAATCGTGGAAATGAAATAAGAAAGTGGAAACTTTCTGCCAAATTCGGAAGCGTTGGGAGGTCTGAACACCTATCCATGTTCTCCAGAAACGCTGCCGGACCCCCTGAGTTACTCTAGCACTTTGTGTCTAGATCTGTTTAAAATGTTTTCAAATGCTTCATTCCTTCCGGTGCAGTCATTTACAGAGTCCTGCCTACTGTGTGGATGGGGATGTGCTCAGACTGGCTTCTCTGCTAGTGAGCTGTTTAATTGCCCAGCACTAGGTCGGCACTTTTTTTTCCAATAAAAGCTTGATCCTGCACACATTTGTATTCATTGAGGTAGCCAGACCTTCAAGCTTCTATGCGGTTGGAGACTGTACTTAACACAATGCAGTAGCAATTCCCTGAAACCGCTTTGCAGTCACAATGCAGGAAATTGAACTGTGAAGGGCAGTACTAAGCAGATACAAAATGCTTCAATAAATTCATGAGAAAAATAGCCTGATTCATTTTATCTATGACAGCTTTGTTGTAAAAACCCTAAACCAATCCCACCACCAACACTACCAGCAGCCTCAATGGTTCTTTAATTTCACATTTAGCAAAGTACAGTGAATTTATTTTTTTGCATACAGTTCAGTTAAATTATTGCCATACATAAATATGATCTCAGATTAAGTATAGAATGTATAGAAACAGCCCACTGAGACCATATGCAAGAGTCACCAGGTTTTGCCACCATTTTGCAGTCCCAGCTGCAGATGGTCATAAAGGCCCATCGCAGCCGTCGCCTCCGTCCAGATCATCCCGCGAACCGTCCCTCTCCTCGCCCGGCCATCTTCAGCCTTTGTGCCCCTGGGGGCATCACCCGCAGCTGACCTTGAGGGTGCGGAAGGCAAGATCCTGGTTCTTCATACCATGTGTTAATCCAAACTATTCTCACTGACTTCTCATCCTCTTGTTCAATCC
The DNA here is from genome assembly GCF_053455715.1 of Rhinoraja longicauda. Classification (NCBI taxonomy): domain Eukaryota; kingdom Metazoa; phylum Chordata; class Chondrichthyes; order Rajiformes; family Arhynchobatidae; genus Rhinoraja; species Rhinoraja longicauda. Next base: position 32,597,754 of record NC_135978.1, on the reverse strand, counting down.
CCTTTTTCGATCCAATGCTAATCCCACTGTCCTGCTTTCTGCACGTCCTGCATCAATATCAAACTAACCCCATTGCCCTATTCTCTCAGCCCTGTATTAATTTTTCGTTTGGTTTAGAGATACTGCATGGAAACTGGCTCTTCATCCCACCAAGTCCATGCTGACCAGTGATCCCCACGCACTAACTATCCTACACACACTTGGGACAATTTACAATTTTACCAAATTCAATTAACCTACAAACTTGTGGACCTACAAATCTTTGGAGCATGGGAGGAAACCGAAGCACCCAGAGAAAACTCATGCAGGTCTTGGGGAGAACGTACAAAGACCATACAGACAGCACTCGTAGCCCGGATCAAACCTGGGTCTCTGGCGCTGTGAAGCAGCAACTCTACCGCTGTGCGCCTCAAACCAACTGTGCAAAACCAAATCTCATTCCCATACTGAACTAGTGGCGTGGATCCCTCCCATCTACTGCTCCAGTTAAGGATGGAGGCAGCTTGTGGAATTGGGTTATGGTGATTGCAGAATGCGGGAGAACTTGGTCATGTATGCCTGCCTGAGTCTTTGAGAAACAGAGCAAGCAGAATCCAAGACAACACTGGACTTGCACATACAGTAATCCAGTGCAAGTAACCAACAGTAAAATAACCACCAAAAACAAGAGGATATTGGTTTAAGGTAAGGGGGCAACGATTTAATTGGAACCCATGGGGCAACATTTGGGTATCTTCTAGTCCAGTATATCGCCCATGGCTAAAGAGGGTACAAAAATCGCTATCAAGGCCCTGCAATCTTCTATGTGTAGGAAGGAACTTCAGATGCTGGTTTAAATCGAAGGTAGACAAAATGCTGGAGTAACTCAGCGGGACTGGCAGCATCTCTGGAGAGAAGGAATGGGTGACGTTTCAGGTCGAGACTCTTCTTCTGACTGATCTGATCTTCAGTCTGAAGAAGAGTCGACCCGAAATGTCACCCATTCCTTCTCTCCAGAGATGCTGCCTGTCCTGCTGAGTTACTCCAGCATTTTGTATCTACCCCCGCAATCTTCTCCCTTGCTTGCTTGGTCTTAGCCCCCAAATTTCTTGATTAAGTACTTTCTTACTTTCTTTATATTTTTTAAGGGTCTAGTTCTTCCTGAACCTTATTTTTTTTTTCTTTCAGTCTAAAGTTACAATCTTTCTTGTCATCCAAAGTCACCAAATTTTGTCAACCTTATCTTTCATCCTCGCGTCCTGAACACCAGTCAACTGGCCTTTAAAATACTCCCAAATGTCAGATGTGGATTCACTCTCAAAAAGCCACACCCCAAAAGTTGCCCATTGGGTTCCTATTAAATCTTTCCCCCCTTACCTTAAACCTATGCCCTCTTGTTCTTGATTCCCTAATCCCTTGAAAAAAACTGTGCACTCACCCCATCTATGCCCCTTATGATGTTATAACCTCTTTAAGATCACCCCAACACTCCAAATATGCACTGGGAACGGAACAATTACATCCATACTTTATAGGCCCATTAATGCAGTAAAACAAAAAAATCAAGAATATAAATTATCTGTAATACTAGGTAATCACATCCATTCAGAGTAAACTGAAGTGCGTAGCCAGGGACTGATTAGGAGGAGATAATGTGGTTTTTGTGCAGGGGAAAGCGTGTTTCTCAAATCTGAGCTTTTTTGAGGAGGTAACTAGGAAAATTGATGAAGACAGGGTTGCAGAATGGGTTAACGTGCACTTTAGCAAGGCCTTTGACCAAGTCCTGCATCATATTCTCTTACAGAAGGTTTGGGAGACAATGTGTGTTTGGAAATGGGATCTAAAATTGATGCTGATCGGAGGAAAAGGGTTGTGATTGAGGGCTGTTTCTGTGACTGGAAGTCTGTAACCAATCGTCCATTATTTCCAGGAGGCTAAAGAATTTTTCCCTGAATGCAAACAAAATACTTGGTTAATTTGCCTGTTTTTTCATTATTTTCCAATATAATTCCTTGTATCTCAAACTGTAACGCGCCCACATTATCTTTACTTAATCTTTTCCGGGTTGTATATTTGTAGATGCTCCTACAATCTGTTTTCACATTTCTTGCCAAATCTACTTTCACGGTCTGCTTTAACTTCCTATCAATGACTTGGTTCTCTGCTGAATTCCAAAATGGACCAAATTCTTAGGCTTGTTCCTTTTTCTGGCAATGTTATCAGCCTTTTCCTTTCATCTATAACTTTCCTATTTCTACTATCTTTAACTTTTCTAAAAAGCTCTGGGTGTAATACTTTTTCTGTTTGAAATTTTTTGCCTTATAAAGGTATATATAAATATATATAAATATATGTAACTTTGATTTTATACACTTATTCTTTAGCCATTACAATTTTACTGTTATGACTTTTATGTTTGCCAAGCACACCTTCATAGTTAGTATTCTTAAGGTTTAAGACTCTGCTCTCAGATTCAATTAAATCTTTTTCAATCTTGATTCTGCATTCCATATTATGATTACTCTTCTGTGAAGTTTAGTTTAGAGATACAGCGCGGAAACAGGCCCTTTGGCCCACCGAGCCCGTACCGACCCCGCACCGACCAGCGATCCCCGCACACTAACTCAACCCTACACACACTGTCTTTGGCGTGTGGGAGAAAACCGATGATCTCGGGGAAACCCCACGCGGTCACGGGGAGAACGAACAAACTCCGTACAGACAACAGGCGTAGACGGGATCCAACCTGGGTCTCTGGCGTGGTAAGGCAGCAACTCTCTTGCTGCGCCACTGTGCTGCCCTTTATCTCCAAGGTCATCAATTATCTTTCTCATTGCAGAATACAAATTAAAATGTTCCTTTATTGATTTTATAGCACACTGATTTAGAAAATTAAGGTAAGCATTCAAAGATCACATTGTGTGTAACAGCACCTCAAGGTCACCTTGTTAGTAGCATGCTCCACAAGGTTCCCAGGTGTCAGTCTCATTGTGTTATCTGGCCCTCATTAAGCTGCTCTAGCTGATAAACACTTATGCAGTTGAAGGTTACTTATTCACGATTATTTAAAATAACAAGCTTCAAAGAATTTAATTGTGAATGTGATTTTAACCAGTACATTTATAAAATGAAAAGAAAGTCACTCGCTTGCCCACCAAAGTCGACTCTGCTTCTGTAGAAACAAGGAATTGCAGATGCTGGTTTACAAAAGAAGACAGAATGCTGGAGTCACTGAGCGGGTCAGGCAGCATCTCTGGAGAACATGGATAGGTGACGTTTTGAGTCAGGACCCTTCTTCAGGCTGATGGTGGGGATGGGGACAGAAAGCTGGAAGAGAGGGGTAGGACAAAGCTTGGCAGGTTATAGGCCGACACAGGTGAGAGGGGTTATTTGATAGGCAGATGGTTGGACAAAGGCCAGAGATGAAAAGACAGAAGGTGTGAGAGACACACCTTATGAACATGTAAAAGTGTTCTTCTTTAACTGTGCTCATGGTTACCTTTTTAATCACCCTTTCTGCAGCGTTGTCAGTCTCTGGCCATTACTTTGTTAGAACCACAACATGACACGGGGTCAGAAGTTGTTTTGTATGTTCCAACTACTTGTGAAAATACTCATGACATTGAACTGTTATTACATTGATTTTCAGAAAGCCTTTGATAAGGTGCCACATGGGAGGCTGCTAAGGAAGATGAGAGCCCATGGAATCAAAGGGCAGATACTAACATGGATAGCAGGTTGGCTGGATGGCAGAAGGCAAAGAGTGGCAATAAAGGGGACTTTTTCTGGTTTGGCTGCCAGTGACAAGTGGAGTTCCACAGAGCTCTGTGCTGGGGCTGCTGTTCTTCACGTTGTATATTAATGATTTGGAGATTGAAGGCTTTGTGGCCAACTTTGTGGATGATATGAAAATAGATGGAGGGGCAGGTAGTGTAGAGAAAGCAGGGACTCTGCAGAAAGACTTGGACAGGTTGGGAGAGTGGGCAGTGGTGGCAGATGGAATATAATGTAGCAAAGTGTGGAGTCATGCATTTTAGTGGTAGGAATGAAGGTGTAGATTATTTTCTAAATGGGGAGAGAATCCAGAAATCTGAGTTGCATAGGGACTTGGGAGTGCTGGTGCAGGATTCCCAAAAAGTTAATCTGCAAGTCGAATCAGTAGTAAAGAAAGCAAATGCTAGCATTTATTTCGAGAGGGCTTGTATACAAAAACAGGGATGTAATGCTGAGGCTCTATAAGGCACTGGTCAGGCCGCATTTAGAATATTATGAGCAATTCTGGGCACCATATCTGAGGATGTGCTGGCTCTGGAGAGGATCCAGAGGAGGTTTACAAGAATGATTCCAGGAATGAGTGGGTTAACTTATGATGAGCATTTGTCGACACTGGGTCTGTACTAGCTGGAGTTTTGAAGAACGAGGGGGGAACTAATTGAAACAGGCAGAATAGTGGATAGAGTGGATGTGGAGAAGATGTTTCTACTAGTGGGAGAGTCTAGGACTAGAGGTCATGGCCTCAGAATTAAAGGACATTCTTTTAGGAAGGAATTTCTTTAGTCAGAAGGTGGTGAATCTGTGGAATTCTTTCCCATAGAAGGTTGTGGAGGCTGTCAGTGGTTATATTTCAGGTAGAGATAGATAGATTCTTGATTAGTATGAGAGGTTATGGGGAGAAGGCAGGAGAATGTGGTTAGGAGGAAGAGATAGATCAGCCATGATTGGAGATGCTGGAGTCAATTATAAAAGACGAAATTGCGGAGCATTTGGATAGCAGTAACAGGATCGTTCCGAGTCAGCATGGATTTACGAAGGGGAAATCATGCTTGACTAATCTACTGGAATTTTTTGAGGATGTAACTAGGAAAATTGACAGGGGAAGAGCCGGTGGATGTGGTGTACCTCGACTTTCAGAAAGCCTTCGACAAGGTCCCACATAGGAGATTGGTGGGCAAAATTAGAGCACATGGTATTGGAGGTAGGGTACTGACATGGATAGAAAGTTGGTTGACAGACAGAAAGCAAAGAGTGGGGATAAATGGGTCCCTTTCAGAATGGCAGGCAGTGACTAGTGGGGTACCGCAAGGCTCGGTGTTGGGACCGCAGCTATTTACAATATACATCAATGACTTGGATGAAGGGATTAAAAGTACCATTAGCAAATTTGCAGATGATACAAAGCTGGGTGGCAGTGTGAACTGTGAGGAAGATGCTATGAGGTTGCAGGGTGACTTGGACAGGTTGTGTGAGTGGGCGGATGCTTGGCAGATGCAGTTTAATGTGGATAAGTGTGAGGTTATCCACTTTGGTGGTAAGAATAGGAAGGCAGATTATTATCTGAATGGTGTCAAGTTAGGAAAAGGGGACGTACAATGTGATCTGGGTGTCCTAGTGCATCAGTCACTGAAAGGAAGCATGCAGGTACAGCAGGCAGTGAAGAAAGCCAATGGAATGTTGGCCTTCATAACAAGAGGAGTTGAGTATAGGAGCAAAGAGGTCCTTCTGCAGTTGTACAGGGCCCTAGTGAGACCGCACCTGGAGTACTGTGTGCAGTTTTGGTCTCCAAATTTGAAGAAGGATATTCTTGCTATTGAGGGTGTGCAGCGTAGGTTTACTAGGTTAATTCCCGGAATGGCGGGACTGTCATATGTTGAAAGACTGGAGCGACTAGGCTTGTATACACTGGAATTTAGAAGGATGAGAGGGGATCTTATCGAAACGTATAAGATTATTAAGGGGTTGGACACGTTAGAGACGGGAAACATGTTCCCAATGTTGGGGGAGTCCAGAACCAGGGGCCACAGTTTAAGAATAAGGGGTAGGCCATTTAGAACAGAGATGAGGAAAAACTTTTTCAGTCAGAGAGTTGTGAATCTGTGGAATTCTCTGCCTCAGAGGGCAGTGGAGGCCAATTCTCTGAATACATTCAAGAGAGAGCTAGATAGAGCTCTTAAGGATAGCGGAGTCAGGGGATATGGGGAGAAAGCAGGAACGGGGTACTGATTGAGAATGATCAGCCATGATCACATTGAATGGCGGTGCTGGCTCGAAGGGCCGAATGGCCTACTCCTGCACCTTTGTCTATTGTCTATAGTAGACTTGATGGACCGAATGACCTAATTCTACTCCTATCTCTTATGATCTTATGAACAGAAAAACAAAATACCCTACTGCACAGTATATTGGCACCCTGCTCTGAACATATATTCAAATGGCCGACCAGTCCACCAGATCGACATTAATTGATATGGGTCTGGAAAGTGAGCAGAGGTAAAAGATTAACCACAATATTATTGAATGGTAGAGAAGGCACAAGGAGTGAAATAGCTTATTGCTTGCTGCATGTTCCTTGTATTATTGACACACATCTTCACCTGCATTGATAAAGGTACAGGCAATGGACTTTGCCCAGGATGAGCATGTTGACAATCTACTGAGCATGTTGACAATAAACTGGGCATGTTGACAATCTACTGTGCTACAGAGCAACCAGGCCCAAACAGAGCACACGTTGGCTTCTTCCATATTTGTAATGGTGGTGAATAAAAAGCCAAATATCAGTTGGTATCGCATCCATCTCACTCAAAGTAGAGTAAACTTAGATCAGACATTGATTTCCAAGAGCCTTGTTGAGAAGATGAGAAATAAAGTCAGTGCCAGGAACAACACAAACCAGAAGCTCTCAAACTCAATGGACATTACACCCATCCATGCCCAGAACCCCTCTACTCACCCTATTATACTCATCTGAACGGGGTTCTTGCCAGGAACAGAATTCAGAAAAATGCCAATGAAACCTACAAAATGCTTAATTGGATGGACGAGATTGTTATAGGATTAATCCTGACATTTCCCATACAAGAGGTCACAGTCTCAAAGTAAAGAGTTGGCCATTTCAGACTGAGATGAAAATACATTTCTTCTAGTGGGTGTGAATCTGGATTCTCTACCATAGATGGTTGTGAGGGGCTCAGTTGCTGGATATATTCAAAATACAGGTGATACATTTTTGAATATTGTTGGAACTGAGGAAGATAGGGGTAGTATGAAAAAGTGGTGTAGAGGTAAAAGATCTGCCTTGATTTGAATGAATGGTAGTATGGGTGTAAAAAGCTGAATAGATTACTTCTGGATCTATTAAAACAATACAGCACAGGGATTTTGTTGTGTTCTTATCACATTGACTTAGCTTTTTGTCATTTGCTGTTATATTTCTGCATCTGTTCTCAAGATGAAGCCATGAATTCCAGGATAGTTGAAATGTCTTTCTTTTGAGGGGCATGTGGTGTCCGTTCTTCTATTTGATGGAGCCCTCTCTTCCGTGTCCTCCATTTCCCAGACTTTTTCTCTCAACAACTCCCAGACCAGAACAGTAGTAGAGTTCCCCTAGTCCCTGCCTTTCATCCAACTAGCCCTGCAGCCCGCACATCATCCTTTGCCATTTCTGCAAGCAGCAATGGGATCCCATCACAAGCCACATCTTCCCCATTCTGCTTGAACACTTCCTCCATGACTTATTGGATCGCCCACCCCTCCATGATCCTTGACACTTTCCCTTCCAACCACAGGGGGTGACAGACATGTTCCACACCCGCTCCCTCACCAAATCCAGGGAGCAAAACAGCCCCCTCCAGGTGAGGGGAAGATTCACGTGCACCTCCTTCAGCCTCGCCTACTGCATTCAGTGTTCCCAGTGTGGGCTCCTCTGTCAGACCAAGAGGTAACATGGCGATTGGTTTTGCAGAGCATTGGGGCTCTGTCTGCAATGTGCATCCCAAGTTTCCTGTGGATTTCATTTTGATTCCCCTTTCCATTCCACAATCCTGTCTGTCCTCAACAGTCTCCATGACTGGGTTAAGGCCATATGGGGGTTAATAGGTTGGGCTATTTCAGAAGCACTGTTTATTGCAGGAATACACTGAGAACAACCTGGCGTGCAGTCAAACCAGTTGCCACATGATAAAGCAGTAGAAGCATCATCATGGCGTTGTTGGGACAACCAGGATTCGAAGATTTCCTTTTCTGTTCACATCTGAGTTTATTAAAATGTTATGTTTTGTAGAGATCTTCCAGACCATCCTCGAGTACGATGGGACCCAGAGCTTATTGCTCTGCTTATCCTTGAGTACATAACGATGCATCATATCAACCTGGTGAGTCCAAGTACTGCCTTGCTTTCTGATCTCACTTTGGTTTTTGTTGATCATTTCCACCTCAGGACAAATGCTCTACCATGTAAATGATTTTTGACCTTTGTCTTTGGGTAGGTTATTTTTAACTCCCTTTGACAGCAATTATTTTATGTTGCACATTTCATCGATCCAGTCGCAAATTATCTTTATTTCCAGGAAGTGTATTTCTCTCCACCTTCAATGTAAAGCAACCCCAATGATGTTTAGTTTAGTTTAGAGATACAGTGCAGAAATAGGCCCTTCGGCCCATCAAGTCCGCCCCGGTCAGCAATCCCCGCACACCAGCACTATCCTACACACTGGGGCCAAATTTTACTGAAGCCAATTACCCAACAAACCTGTGTGTTTTTGGAGTGTGGGAGGAAACTGGAGCACCCGGAGAAAACCCACGCGGTCACGGGGAGAAGGTACAAACTCCGTACAGACAGCACCCGTACTCGGGATCAAACCTGGGTCTCTGGTGTTGTAAGGCAGCAACTGCACCACTGTGCTGCCCCTTATTGCACTGCAACAGGCAGCTTTGATGATGGAGCTCCTCCCCATATAAAAGCAACACAATTGTCCTTTCAACAAGATATTTTCCATGCACTAAATTACCGGGGTCATAGGTATGCCTATTCAAGAAGGAAGGAAACTGAAAAATTATACACCACCTATCTTCACATCTGCAGATGGGAAATTATTTGATACTTGGATTGGCTTGGTAGTATGTGTCAGAGGGTGGTAGTGGAGGGCTGTTTTTACATGGGAGGTCTGTGACCAGTGGTGTGTCACACGGATCGGTGCTGTTATTTGTCATTTATTTTAACAAATTGTCAAGAATGTATTTGGCATGGTTCCGAAGTTTGCAGTAGAAAGTGAAGAAGGTAGTGATGAAGATTATAACAGGATATCTAGATCAACTGGGAAAGTGGGCCAAGGAATGCCTGACCGAATGAAGAAATTAAGAAGGGTGGCACAGTGGTGCAGCAGATAGAGCTGCTGCCTCACAGTGCCAGAGACCCAGCTGCATTTCTGACCTTGGGTGCTGTCTGTGTGGTGTTTACACGTTCTCCCTGTGACCGCGTGGGTTTCCTCCCACTTCCCAAAGACGTGCGAGTTTGTAGATTACTTGACCTCTGTAAATTGCTCCTTGTATGCAGGAGAGTGTAGGGAGCGGATGTGAAAGTGGGATACCATAGAATAGTGGGAATGGTGATTGATGGTCGGCGCAGACTCAGTGGGTGGAAGGGCCTGTTTCTCTAAACTAATCATATCTTCCCATCCCCACCCCTTTCCCCTTCTGCAGACAGTGCTCCCTCCGCATCTCCTTGGTTCACTCATCTCTTCTCACCCAAACCATCCTCTCCCCAGGTACTTTCCCAGCAATCATAGAGATATAACACCTGTGCTTGTACCTCCTCTCTCAAGTATGGGTGCCAACTATCTCACTCCCAAATACAGGACAAGGTCCCGCGCCCCACGTGACTTTACCCAGCCAGCAGCCACGTGCTCCCACTCCACCAATGGCGGCCACCCGGGCCAGGAGGTGGGTTGCTACGCAACTTCCGTTGGGCGGCGCCCGGGCCTCCAGACCTGGACTGTCTGGAGCTAAAATGTCAGAAACCTAGAATGTCGGGGCCCACAGTGTCGGGGCCCACGGTGTCGGGGCCCACAGCGTCAGTGACCCCCCCCCCCCCCGGGCCTAATTCGGGACAAACCAATTTAGCCCAAAATACGGGATGTCCCGGCTAATTCGGGACAGTTGGCAACCCTACTCTCAACTCCATCTGTGGGGTACTGTTCATTGGCAAAACAAAGCTTAGGCTCAGCGACCGTTTCGTTAAATACACGCTCGGTCCACCAAGGCCTACTGGATCTCCCAGTTGCCAACTACTTTAACTCCCATTCCCGTACTGACCTTGTGTGTAGGAAGGAACTGCTACGCTGGTTTAAACCGAAGATAGGCACCAATACCTGTAGTAACTCCGCGGGACAAGCAGCATCTCTGGAGAGAAGGAATGGTTGACGTTTCGGGTCTGGACCCTTCTGAGACGGGTCTCAACCCAAAACATCACCCATTCCTTATCTTCTGAGATGCTGCCTGTCCCGCTGAGTTACTCCAGCTTTTTGTGTCTATCTCCCATACTGACCTTTCTGTCCTGGGCCTCCTCCATTGTCAGAGTGAGGCCACATACAAACTGGAGGAACAGCAGCTCATATTTTGCTTGGATACCTAAAACCCAGGGGGATGAGCAATAAATTCTCCAATTTCAGGTAACTTTTACATATACCTCCCTCGCCTTCCTCTCCCTCCTCACCCACTCCCACGCCCCCCTCCCCTTTCTTGCTCTTCCACCCCCTTCCTCCATTAAACGTTGGTTAGCTAGTTCCACGGTTCACATGTTGTATCCATCTCAGAATACCATCCCCAGCCAACAATTGACCGATCAGAAAACCACCTTGTCTGTTGCCAGCCCTGGTTTGTCCTGTTTTATTATTCTTGCTTCCATTTCCCCCTCCTCCCTACTCCCACTACAATCAGTCTGATTAAGGGTCCTGACCCAAAATGTCACCTATCCATGTTCGTCTAAGATGTTGCCTGAACTGCTGAGTTACTCCAACATTTTGTGTGTATCTTTGGAATTTTCAGAGATCTCAATCTTAATCAATGTGGATAGAAAGGAACTGCAGATCCTGTTTTATACCAAAGATAGACAGACAGACAGACAGGCAGACAGACCTACCTCAGTGGGTAAGGCAGCATCTCTGGAGAGAAAGGATGGTGACGTTTTGCATTGCGACCCTTCTTCAGACAGAAGATGCTGCCCAGCACTTTGTGTCTATTTTCAGACTCATGTGTGTCATCCTTCATCCTCTTGCAGGTAATGACGTTTGATAAAAATGGAGTGAGTGGACATGCCAACCATGCTGCTGTTTACTATGCTCTCAGGTTAGTAATTCTTCCTTGGATGTTTCACTCCTCTCAGATCACGTATTTGATTCATAAATGTCCTTAAAACTCTTAACTGAGTTAATTAGAGAGAAATGACTGACAGTCAAATACATTTGAAAGAGAAAGGAACAATTCCAGTTATCACCAGTGTGACTGCAGCAATTAACAGCAAAGGGCATCAGCTGAGAAAGATAGAAAGTAGCAATAACTGTGTAGCCAATCAGTCCCGTCAATCTAGCAGGAAGAAGGCCAACAGGTCAGTGCCAGCATGTCAGACGGTAAAACTGCTCAACGCTATCATGTTTTATTATTCTGTCCAAGTATTACTTTAATTAGAGGCACAAGGAACTGCAGATGCTGGAATTTAGTTACTTTAATTAGTTGGAAAGTAAAGGGAATGTGCCACAATAGTTGAGAGAAACCACTCTGCATATTGCCCCTCCACCTGCTAAAAACAACCTGTAACTGTCAATTTCTGCCTTAATTCTGAAGCAAACAGCATTTTCCTTTGAATCCCTATGGCTTTTAGTGTCGTATTGAGAGTTATGAATCTTACAGGCAATGTGGCACAGAAGGCCATTCAGTCCATCCACTCTATGCAGATGTCTATGCTCCATTCAAGCCACTTACTACCCTTCCTTGCCTCAAGCTATCAGCGTAAGGACCCTGAAGAAGGGTCTCGACCCGAAACGTCACCTATTCCTTCTCTCCAGAGATGCTGCCTGTCCCGCTGAGTTACTCCAGCGTTTTGTGTCTACATTCAGCGAAAACAGTGACTCTCCTCTCCCTTGTATGCTTCACTGCCTCCACTTAATGGCATCTACACATTTGCTTCACCCATTCCCTTTCCACATTCTTGCCACTCTTAAAGATCAGGCTAAAGAAATTTGATAGTGATTTCAGTATTTCTTGGTTGCAATGTTCTATCATCAACATAATCGAGGTCCATTTTCACACCAGTCATTCACTCTCCCTACCTGTCCTGTCGGGCAGAAGATACAACAGCTTGAAAGCACATACCACCAGATTCAGGAATAGCTTCTTCACCACTGTTTATCAGACAACTGAATAATCCTCCCATAAAGTAAGGCTGTAGCCCCAATTTTCCAACCTACCTTATTGTGGAACTTGCACTTTTTAAAAATCTGCACTTTCTCTGTGACTAACACGTATAACGCTGTAACACTAAATTTTACACTCTGGTATTTTTCTCTGCACTATCTGTGTACCTATGTGTGGCTTGATTGTATTTGTGTATCGTATTTTTTATTTGACTGGATAGCATGCTGGACCTTGGTATATGTGTCAAAAATAAACAACACTGTACAATATATTCTTAGTCCTAGTTATGTTTTTACAAGTGGGAACAATTTCTCTACATACATTTCATCAAAACCTTTCTATTTTAATTGACTTCTTTAGGTAATCCGTCATTCTTTTTAAAGTGAATGTGTTCATCCTTTCCTGACAAGTATACCCTCTTCTATATAGCGTCATTTTCATAATATTTTTTCTGCATCCTCTCAATTGCTTACCCATTATGCATTATGGTTACCGGAACAGTATGCAATACTCCCAAGTGTGGTTTAACAAAGGTCTGAAACAGATTTAGTACGTATGAAATCAGATTTAGAAACAGCTTCCCACTTTTCAATTATATACTATAGAAATAAATCCACATGCTAGATTTTTGGTCTTTGTGCCCTGTGGTGAAACTTTCAGTGATGCAGTGCAAGATTCCTTCATTCCAACAGAGCCAATAAACTCCAAGAAATAAGGACTTCCCTATTCTCCTGAACAAAGTGGATTTCCTCACCTTTACTTATATTGAATTTTGTGCCAACTATCTGTCTATTCTACAAATTTTCAAACATCCTAGAACATAAACAAAAATTGGAGTGGAACAATTGCTTTTAGGAGAGAGCTAGAGAGCTCTTAAAGATAGCGGAGTCAGGGGGAGAAGGCAGGAACGGGGTACTGATTGTGAATGATCAGCCATGATCACATTGAATGGCGGTGCTGGCTCGAAGGGCCGAATGGTCTACTCCTGTCTATTGTCTATTACCCCTGCTCTGCCATTCAATGAGATGGTGCTGATACAGTCTTGGCCTCTATGCTACTCTTCCCAAACATCTTAACTCCATTGTATTCCTCTTGTAATCTGTTGCCATTTCCTCAGCATTCACTTGTCAATTGTGTTCTTGTAGAATGTAGAATAGTACAGCACGAGAATATGCTCTTCAGCCCACAATGTTTGTGCCCGAACATGATGCCAAGACCATCACTTATGTACCTGCACATAATCCAAATCCCTCCATTCCATGCACATCCATGTGTCTATCCAAAAGTCTCTTAAATGCCACTAATGTATTTGCCCTAACCACCACCCCCAGCAGCATATTCCAGGCACTTACCACTCTGTATAAAATAAATCATGTCCCGCACATCTTTAAAACCTTGCCCCTCTCACCTTAAAGCTATGCCCTCGAGTGTTCGATTTTTCCATCCTGCAAGAAAGATTCTGTCAATTTTTGATTCTAAAGTTTAAATTAATCATGTATATCATGGGCAACAGTGGAATATAGCTCATTCCAGATATTAGCTATTCTGTGTGAAACATTTACCCCTCAGATCCCCTTTTAAATCTCCTCTCTCTCACCTTAAACCTTTGCCCTCTAATTTTAAACACCTCTACCATTGAAAACAGACACTAACTATCCACCCTATCAATGCCTCTCATTATTTTGTATACTTCTATCTTGTCACCTCTCGGCCTCCTTTGCTCCAGGAAAAAACGATCCAGCCTGTTCAATTTATTCTTATAATTCAAGCCGTCCAATCCAGGCAACATTCTTATGGATCTTTTCCGTGTCCTCGCCAGCTTAATCACATCCTTCCAAAAGTGTGGTGACCAAACTTCACACTCCAAGTGCAGCCTAACTAGGTGTGCCAACTATCTCACTCCCAAATAAGAGACAAGGTTACGTCGCTGCCCCGCGCCCCACGTGACCTCACCCAGCCAGCGGCCGCGTGCTCCCTCTCCACCAATAGTGACCGCCTGGGCCGGGAGGCGGGTTGCAACGCAACCTCCATTAGGCGGCGCCCAGGCCTCTGGGCCTGCAGTGTCCGGGCCTGCAGTGTCCGGGCCTCCAGTGCCCCCCGGGCCAAATATGGGACAAGAGCGGTCCCATAACGGGACAAACTAATTTAGCCCAAACTACAGGATGTCCCGGCTAATACGGGATGTCCCGGTTAATATGGGACAGTTGGCAACCCTAAGCCTAACCAACATTTTATAACATGATGTCCTAATTCTTATACCTATTGCCTTGGCCAATGTAGTCAAGTGTGCCATAGGCCTTCCTGACCACCCTGTCTATCTGTGTCACCATTTTAAAGTCAGGTTTGTTGTGGTCTGGGCAAGTACGGTGAGGAGCAGGTACAATGAAAATCTTGCTTGCAGCGGTGTCACAGGCACATAGACAATGCACAAAAACATAAATTATGTTTCAGTTACACTTACTACAAGAAAGTGAAAAGGAAAAGATTGCAAAAAAACCCTAGATATTAAAGTAATAGTTTCACAATTAGAAAAAAAATCCATTGTAGTGCAAGAAGTGGGCCTTAATGTCCCTAGGATTAGGGTTGTGTAGGTCGTCTTATGAGGCCATGATATGTGTAGGAAGGAACTGCAGGTTTAAGCCGAAGATAGACACAAAATGCTGGAATAAGTGGTACAGGCAGCATCTCTGGAGAGAAGGAATGGGTGATGTTTCAGGTCGAGATCCTTCAGACAGATGTCAGGGGAGAGGAAGATACCCAGATAAGGAAGTGTAAGGTGTGATAATAGGACAAAGGGAATGGAGATCAAGGAAAATGTAGAATAGATTATTGTTAGCTGGGAGAAGATAACAACAAATCAAACAGAGATAATGTAATCGGAGACAGTAAAGCTGGTCAGAGAACTAGAAATGGAGAGGGATGGAGAGAGGGAAAGCAAGGGTTACTTGAAGTTAGAGAAGTCAATGTTCATACTGCATAATGTGTGACTGCCCCATGAGGCCATGAATAACTGGTCAGGATTCTTTATGCAATGCACCTGACAAAGTTGATTCGGTGATATGCCAAGTCAATGAAATAGTGGTCCTGATGAGTCTTTGTGATTCCATTGCTGTGCTGGGCCCAGAATAGGATGTCAAGGATGTTAATGCCAAGGAAGTTGAAGCTGCTTGAAGGCAACATATGTACCCCATGGTCTCTCTTTTAGTTTAATTTAGTTTAGAGATACAGCACGGAAACAGGTCCTTCGGCCCACTGAGTCCCCGCCGACCAGCAATCACCCCGTACAGTAACACTATCTTAAACACACTAGGGACAATTTACAATTTTAACCGAGCCAATTAGACTACAAACTTGTACGTCTTTGGAGTGTGGGAGGAAACCAGAGCACTCCGGAGAAAATCCACTCATGTCACGGGGAGAAGGTACAAACTGCATACAGACAGCACCCGTAGTCAGGATGGAACCCGGGTCTCTGGCGCTGAGAGGCAGCAACTCACCCGCTGCAACACGGTTCAGTCTCTCGGTTTAATAATACTCCCCAGGGTTGTGCTGTGTGTGCCCTGCCCTGGTTCATTAAGCAAAATGCATCACATTGCAGGTGTTTAAGTTGCATTCCATCTGTCATTCCCTTGCCCACTTTCTCAGTTGATCTATATTCTTTTGCAACCTTCGACAAACTTTCTCCACTGTACTACCAATTATGTCATTCCACTTACATTCTCATCCAATTCATTTATGTCCAGCACCAAGCCCTACAGCATACTACAGGTCACAGGCCTCCAGTTTGAAAGACTGCCGTCCACTACCATACTGTGAAGCCAACAACCAAGCTATTTTTGTATCTAACTGGCTAGCTCATCCTGGATCCCTGTTTTCTAACCCTCTTGACCAGTCTACCACGTATAACTTTGTCAAACGCCGTGGTAAAATTTATATGGACAATGTCTGCCTCCCTGCTCTCGTCAATCCTCTTGGTTACCTCTTTAAAACAAAGTTCACACAGAGTGTGAATTTAAACAGCATCACACAGGACTTGTCAAACATAGAGAGAGGCTGTTTGTAGTTATAAGCATGTCTGCCAAGTGGGAGTAACTTTCCTTGCTTGTCCTTGTGGCAATAAACTCGCATTGAAAAGTGAAAAAGGAAGAGTTCAGGACATTCCTGTTACGGTGAAGGGCAAGGCCGGCATGATTAGGGAACCTTCATCGCAGAAGGATATGGAGTGTCTGGTCAGGAACAAGGAGGCTTAAACAGGCATAGATACAGAGCACGGCACAGAAACAGGCCCTTCAGCCCAACTCATCCATGCGGACCAGGTTACCTAACCAAGCAAGCCCCACCTCCAGTGCCTGGCCCTTCCAAACCTTTCCTATCCTTGTACCTGCTTGAGTGTCTTTTAACTGTTCTAATAGTGCCCACTTCTACCACTTCCTCTGGCAGCTCTTTCCAAATGTGAAAAGTTACTCTTGGGTCCCTTTTAAGTCTTGCCCTTCTCAGCTTAAATCAATGCCCACTAGAACATGCAGCATAGAACGGTACAGCATTGGAACAGGCCCTTTGGCCCCAATGTGTGTGCTGAACATATGCCAAGATCAACTCTTATCTGCCTGCACATAATCCATATCCCTCCATTCCCTGCTTATCCATTGACCTGTCCAAAAAATGCCATTATCGTATGTGGCTCCACCATAGGGTTGCCAACTGTCCCGTATTGGCCGGGACATCCTGCATTTTGGGCTAAATTGGTTTATCCCTTACGGGACCGCCCTTGTCCCGTGTTAGGCCTGTGGGCGCTGTAGTCCTGGAGGGAGGTTGTAGGCCGGGACGCTGTAGGCCGGGACGCTGTAGGCCCGGACAGAGTAGGTCCGGACAGTGTAGGTCTGGAGGCTGCTGTAGGTCCGGACAGTGTAGGTCCGGAGGCCCGGACACCGCCTACCAGAGGTTGAGTAGCAACCCGCCTCCCTGCCCAGGCAGCCGCCATTGGTGGAGCGGGAGCACGTGGCCGCTGGTTGGGTGAGGTCACGTGGGGCGCGGGCCGGTGACGTCACTTTGTCCCTTATTTGGGAGTGAGATTGTTGGCACCCAACTCCATCACCACCCCCAGCAATGAGTTCCAGGAACTTACCACTCTGTATGTAAAAAAACGTCTTGCACATTTCCTTTAAACCTAGATCCTGTTACCTTAAAGTTCGGCCCTGTAGTATTTTATATTTCCATCCTAAGAAACAAGTTTTAGATTCCCCTACCATTGGAAAAAGACTCACTGACTTCATACATTTCGCCACCAATTTCCATCCTTCTCTTAACTATACTTGGACTATCTCCGACATCTCCCTACTGTTTCTGGAGGCCAATTCTCTGAATACATTCAAGAGAGAGCTAGATAGAGCTCTTAAGGATAGCGGAGTCAGGGGGTATGGGGAGAAAGCAGGAACGGGGTACTGATTGAGAATGATCAGCCATGATCACATTGAATGGCGGTGCTAGCTCGAAGGGCCGAATGGCCTACTCCTGCACCTATTGTCTATTGTCTATCACAGGAGACAGACTAGTGACTGACATCTACTACAAACCCACTGACTCCCACAGCTATCTGGACTACACTTCTTCCTGCCCTGTCTCCTACAAAAAGTATATCCCCTACTCCCAATTCCTACGTCTACGCCGCATCTGCGCCCAGGATGAGGTGTTTCACACTAGGGCATCGGAGATGTCCTCATTCTTCAGGAAACAGGGCTTCCCCTCTTCCATTATAGAGGCTCTCACTAAGGCCTCATATCCCGCAGCATCGCTCTTGCTCCCCCTCCCCCCACTCGTAACAAGGATAGAGTCCCCCTTGTCCTCACCTTCCATCCCATCAGCCAGCGTATCCAACAAATCATCTTCCAACATTTCCGTCACCTCCAACGGGACCCCACCACTGGCCACATCTTCCCATCCCCTCCCCTTTCTGCGTTCCGCAGAGACCGTTCCCTCCTGGTCCACTCGTCCCTTCCTACCCAACCCATCCCTCCCCGAACACTTTCCCCAGCAACCGCAGGAGCTGCAACACCTGTCCCTTTACCTCCCCCCTCAACTCCATCCAAGGACCCAAACAGTCTTTCCAGGTGAGTCAGAGGTTCACCTGCACCTCCTCCAACCTCATCTATTGTATCCACTGCTCCAGATGTCAACTTCTCTACATCGGCGAGACCAAACGCAGGCTCGACGATCGTTTTGCTCAACACCTTCGCTCAGTCCGCTTTAACCAACCTGATCTCCCGGTGGCTGAGCACTGCAACTCCCCCTCCCACTCCCAGTCTGACCTTTCTGTCATGGGCCTCCTCCATTGCCATAGTGAGGCCCACTGGAAATTGGAGGACAGCACCTCATATTTCGCTTGGGCAGCTTGCAACCCAGTGGTATGAACATTGACTTCTCCAACTTTAGATAGTTCATCTGTCCCTCTCTTCCCCTCCCCCTTCCCAGTTCTCCCTCTATCTTCCTGTCTCCACCTATATCCTTTCTTTGTTCCGCTCCCTGACATCAGTCTGAAGAAGGGTCTCGACCCGATACGTCACCCGTTCCCTCTCTCCTAGATGCTGCCTGACCTGCTGAGTTACTCCAGTATTTTGTAATACCTTCGTTTGGAAAAAGACTGGCTGTTCACCTTAGCTAGGCCCCTTATGATTATATTAACCTCTGTGAGGTCACCCTTTAGCCTCCTACACTGCAGGGAAAATAGATCCAGCCTATCCAGCCTTTCCTTAACTCAAACCTTCCAGACCCTTTGTCGTAATTCTTTTGTGCAGCTCTTGAACAAAACATTTAATGCTGTGAGAATGCAACTGGTCGAACAGCATCTGGGAAGGGAACAGGGAGGTGACATTTTGGGTTGGGACCCATCTTCAAATTGATTGAATTGATAGAAAGACGTACAGGTATGTAGGTTAATTGGCTGGGTAAATGTGAAAAATTGTCCCTAGTGGGTGTAGGATAGTGTTAATGTGCGGGGATCGCTGGGCGGCACGGACTTGGAGGGCCGAAAAGGCCTGTTTCCGGCTGTATATATATGATATGATATGATATGATAAAGCTGGAAAAGAGAGGTCTGGGCAGGACAAAGCCTGTCAAGTGAGGTGGATACAGGTGAGGAGGGGGTGAGTGCAGCATAAGTGGAGTGAGTGACAAAGGAGAGGATGACTGGAATGTAATGCCAGAGGGAGGGATGTGGTGAAAGGGGACAGGGGGGTAATAATGGGTAACCATAAAAGAGGACTCACCAACATCTTATACAGCTGTAAAATGATATCCAACTATTCAATCATGGCTGATCTCTGCCTCCTAATCCCATTCTCCTGCCTTCTCCCCATAACCCTTGACACCCATTCTAATCAAGAACTTACCTATCTCTGCCTTATAAATATCCACTGACGGCCTCCACAGCCCTCTGTGGCAATGAGTTCCACAGATTAACAACCCTCTGACTAAAGAAGTTCCTCCTCACCTCCTATCTAAAAGAGTGCCCTTTAATTCTGAGGGTATGACCTCTGGTCCTCGACTCTCCCACCAGTGGAAACATCCTTTCCACATCCACTCTATCTATGCCTTTCATTATTCTGTAAGTTTCAATGAGGTCGGGTTGCCCCATTACAGATTACAGATTGTGAAAGCATCTTTCACAAATGCGTCTTAGCTTGGTATGGAAACTGCTCTGCCCAAGAACATAAGAAAACGCAGAGAGTTATGACCGCTGCTCAGTCCATCACACAAACTAGCGTCCCCCACCCCCTCCCCCATTACTCCATGTTTACTTCCACTGCCTCGGGAAAACATTCAACATAATTAAGGACTGCTCAAACCTCGGTTGTTCTCTCTTCTTCCCTCTCCTGTTGGGTGGATGATACAAAAGCTTGAAAGCACGTACCATTAGATTCAAGAACAGCTTCTTCCCTGCTTTTAACAGGCTCTTGAACAGTCTTCTCATAAGCTCAGGATGAATTCCGTATCTTCCAATCTACCTCATTTCAGGCCCTCGCACTTTTTAAAAATCTGCACTTTTTCTATAGATGTAACATTTTAGTGCACACTCTGTTCATTTTATCTTTTGCACAGCCTGATCTTTTATGGTATGATTTGAGGACAAAGTCAGGGGCAACACAGTCATGCAGCAGTAGAATTGCTGCCTCAGACCCAGGTTCAATCCTGACAACGGGTGCCATCTGTACAGAGTCTGTATGTTATCTCTGTGACCGCACGGGTTATTCTCTGGGTGCTGCGGTTTCTTCCCACACACCAAAGGCGTTTGTAGGCTAATTGGCTTTGGTACAATTGTAAATTGTCCCTAGAGGGTAGGATAGTGCTACGGTAAGGGGGTGATTGCCGGTTGATGCAGACTCGATGGGCCAAAGGGCCTGTTTCTGCACTATATCTGTCTAAAGTCGAAAGATTTGCCACAAAAGGGGCTTTCACTGAATCTCGGTTCACACGACAACAATTATCCAATACCAATGTAGGAAAGATGTGGAGGCTTTGGAGAGGGTGCAGAAAATGTTTACCAGGACTCTGCCTGAATTGGAGTGGTATTAGCTGTATGAAAAGGTTAGACAAGCTAGGAGACACAAGAGAGTGCAGATGCTGGAATCTTGAGCAAGACATAAAGTCCTGGAGGAACTCAGCGGGTCAGGCAGCGTCTATGGAAGGAATGGACAGACAATGTTTATTCTGCAGATACTGCCTGATCCTCCAACTGAGTTCCTCAGGCACTTTGTTTTAGTTTTGGAAAAGCTTTAATTGTTTTTTTCTGAAGCTTCGAAGGTTGAGGGGAGACCTGTTAGAAATATATAAAATTATGAGAGGCATAAATTGGATAGACAGAACTTTTCCCTGGATGGAATGTCAAATACTTGGGGGCATAGCTTTGAGGTGAGAGGGGCAAAGTTAAAGGAGATGTTTGGGGCAAGGTTTTTACATAGCGAGTGTGTGTGCTTGGAAAGCACTGTCAGCGGGTGTTAGTAGAGGCAGGTACGATAGGGGCATTTAAGGGGCTTTTGGATAGGCACATGGTTATACATAAAATGCAGGGATATAGAGCACAAACGATTAGGCATCATGTTTGGGATTGTATACCAATGGGCCTGTTCCTGTGCAGCACTGTTCTATGTTTAAATTTAATTTGCATTCCTCGGCCCATTAGCTCAGATGATTAAAGTCCTTTTGTAATCTTTTATTACCTTCTTCACTGTCCACTCTTCCACTGATTTTAATATCCGCAAATTTACTAACCGTGCCTCATACAACGTAATACAAATTATTTTTGATCATCAGTGGACCTACCCTGTGACACTATCTCATTGTAGGTCAGAAATCTGAGAAACAACCCCCGACTGCCACCTTACACTTACACTTACACTTGAACACTTACACTTGAAGTCTTACACTTCAAGATTCAAGATTCAAGATTCAAGATTCAAGATAGCTTTATTTGTCATCCAATATTGGACGAAATTCAGTCACCCACAGTCCAACAATAAAAGCACTAAATAAGCATTAAAATTACACAACCCCAAAAAACTCCCAAAACACAGTCCAACAATAAAAGCATTAAATAGGCATTCAAATTACACAACCCCAAAACCCCCAAAACACAGCCCAACATTAAAAGCATTAAATATGCATTCAAATTACACAACCCCAAAACCCCCAAAACACAGTCCAACAATAAAAGCATTAAATAGGCATTCAAATTACCCAACCCCAAATTACCCAACCCCAAAAACACACAAAAAAAGAAACATCCATCAAAGAAACATCCATCACAGTGAGTCTCCTCCAAGCCGACTCGATGTCCATTTAGCTAACTCGCACTGGATCGCATGTGTTATAACCACCCAGACCAGCCAAACAAAGCCAGACTTGTCAAAGTCCATGTAGACATTGTCTACCACAACACCATCATCAATCTTCTTCGCCAACTCTTCAGAAAACCCAATCAAATTTGTTAGTCACGTTTTCGTATGCACAAAGTCACGCTGACAATCCCTAAATCAGTCCTTACCTTTCCAAATGCAGATGGGTATGTCTCTCAAGTTTTGTTGTGGTGTGGTCTGATGGATAAGCAGTACCAGGAAGGGAGCATCTGTTTCATGGAAGTCGTACGCAAATGAAAGACCAACTATTCTACTTCTGGGCTATAAAATTCTAATTGCATTGTGTCTACCATATTATGTTCACAGGAAACTTTGGTCAGAAAGGAAACTGCCCAATGGTAAGAATTTTTGGCTTGTACATTTAAAAAGGTGGTACATCAGTAAACCTCTGCTGATAAACACATCAAACACATCACAAAGACAGCCTTCTTCCACCTCAAAAACATTGCCCGCCTCCGTCCATCCCTCTCCTCCACAGCTGCAGAAACCCTCATCCACGCCTTCATCACCTCCCGTCTGGACTACTGCAACAGCCTCCTCTATGGCACACCCTCAAAAATCATCAGTAAACTTCAATACATTCAAAACTCCGCTGCCCGTCTACTCACCCACACCCCGATCCGTGACCATATCACCCCCGTCCTTTACAAACTCCACTGGCTCCCCATCCCCCAGAGAATCCAGTACAAAATCCTCCTCATAACCTACAAAGCCCTCCATAACCTGGCCCCATCCTACCTGAACGACCTCCTCCATAGGCACCCTCCGCTCTGCTGCTGCCAATCTCCTATCCCCCCACATCCGGAGCAAACTCAGATCCTGGGGGGACAGGGCTTTCTCCATCGCTGCTCCCACCCTATGGAACTCACTACCCCAAACCGTTAGAGACTCCTCCACACTCACCACATTCAAAACATCGCTGAAGTCTCACCTGTTCAGTACTGCCTTCAACCACTGAAGGTCACCTCACCTTCTGTCTCCTTTCTCTGTTCATTTACTTATTTATCTATTTATTCATTTCCCTATGTTCTCTAAATCTCTGTAAAGCGTCTTTGAGTATATGAAAAGCGCTATATAAATGTAATGCATTATTATTATTATTATTATTATTATAACCCTATGTAACCTTGTAATTCTTGGACATTTGCCATTGAACCTGTAATTCAGTTAGTAATCAGTAATTTTTTCCTGAGGACTTTATACCAAATTGGATTGATTTGATTTCTAAATAGTTTCTTCAACCTAACAGGATTCTGAGGTCAATTGTAGCATATCTGAGCCAATCCATGATACACTTGACTTTATAACCTGAGCCCAACTGGAAAAATCCCTGCATCGGCACTGCATTATAATAGATTGGTGCAGTCACAGGGCATTGGATTGGGGTAGTTTATTTAGTGTGAATTTATTGGGGTAGTTTATTTAGTGTGAATTTATTTTTTCAGCTTTGTTGTGCCAGCAGGACCTCATCTTGAGCCGATGCCCTCTAGTCTTAGAATCTTTTATCCTAGGAAATAAAAACTGAGTATTAGAACATAGAAAAGTTCAGCACAAAAACAGGCCATTCAGCCCAAATTTCTGTAGCAAACATGCCAAATTAAACTAACTAAATCTGCTTACACATGATCCATATCCCTCCATTCCCTTAATATTCATGTGCCTATCAAAAAGCTTATAAAAAGCCATAATCGTATCTGCCTCCGCCACCATCACCGACAAGGTGTTCCAGATATGCACCATCCTCTGTATAAACCAACCTGCTGCGCCCATCTCCTTTAAATGTTCAACTTGTATTGCCACTTATGGACTTGGGGCCCCAAGATCCTACTCTACGTCAATGCCGTTAAAGGTCATGCATCAAGGAAATTGTATAGTTTCCCATCACATTAGACCCTAAATTTAACACCATACACTTGATTGGATTAAACTCCATCTGCCATTTCTCCACCCATTTTTGTAGCTGATCTATATTCTGCTGTATATTTGAGTATACAAAGATTAGTTTAAGAAGGGAAGTAAGAATCCAGGGAATTATGGGCAACTGAGCCTCCGTCAGTGGTAGGGAAACTATTGGAGAGGATTCTTCGGGATAGGATTTATTCCCATTTGGAAGGGAATGGGCTAATTGGGGTCAGTCGGGTGCAGTTCATCTGGTCCAGGTGATTTATCCATCTTCAGCCCTTTCAGCTTCCCAAGCACCTTCCTCTCAGTATTAGAAACTACACTCACTTTTGCCCCCTGATTCTCTTGAATGTGGCATGTCACTGGTGTCTCCTAATGCAAGACTGACGCAAAAACGTATTCAGTTTGTTCACAAATTCTTTGTTCCCCATTACTATTTCTCCAGGGTAATTTTCCAGCGGTCCAATGTCCACTCTTGCCTCTCTTTAACTCTTTAGAAATCTGAAAAAACTTTTGGTATCCTCTTTTATATTATTGGCTAGCTTATCTTCATATTTTATTTTTTCTCTCGTTATTGCTTTTATAGTTGGCTTCTGTGGCTTATAAAGGCTCCCCAAACCTCCAAATTCCTACTAATCTATGCCATATTATATGCTTTATCTTTTGCTTTCACATTGTCTTTGACTTCCTTCGTCAGCCATAGTTGCCTCATTTTCCATTTAGTGTGTTTCTTCCTCTTTGGAATTAAAAGATCCTGCGTCTTCCGAATTACTCCCAGAAACTCCTGTATTGCTTCTCTACTGTCATTCCTGCTAGGCTCCTCTTCCAACCAACTTTAACCAGATCTGCCCTCATGCCTCTGTCGTTTATTCAATAGTAATACCAGCACATCTGATTTTGGCATCTTCTCAAGCTCAGGTTGAATTCTATCACATTATGATCACTGCCTCCTAGGGGTTTCTTCACCCTAAGCTCCCGAATCAAATCTGGTTCACTACACAACGCTAAATCAAAAATTGCCTTTTCCCTTGTGGGCTCGGCCACAAGCTGCTCTAAAAAGCCATCTCATAGGCATTCTACAAATTCCTTTCCTTGGGATCCAGTACCAATCTGATTTACCGTCTACCTGCATATTGAAATCCTCCATGACCACTATAACATTGCCTATTCTCTCTCCTGATGTAATTTGTACCCTACATCCTGGCTACTCTTCAGACTCCAGAGTCTTTCTACCCGTGAAGTTTCTGAACTCCACGCACAAAGATTCACATTTCTGATCCTATGTCATTTTGCACTAAGGATTGGATTTCATTCCTTACCAATAGAGCCACCTTGCCCACTTGCCTGTCTCTGCGATAGGTTGTGAATCCTTAGATGTTCAGCTCTGAGCTGTGATCCTCTTTCAGCCACAACTCTGTGATGCCCACAACGTTCTACCTACCAATTTCTAACTGCGCTATAAGCTCATCCACCTTGTTTCACATACTGAGCGCATTTAGAGAAAACATCAAGTTCTGCATTCACCACCCTTCTTTTCAAATTGGTCCCTATGTTGCCTGACGTTAGCCTCTTATCCCTTTCTATGCTTCCTGTCCTATTTCTTATTCTGGAGATTTTGGTAACCTCTCCTGCCCTTTAACTTTATACATACTTTTCCAATCTGTTGAACCTTCCCTGTATTTGGTTTAAAGCCCTGTCTACAGCCCATGTAATGTGATTCACCAGAACCCTGGACCCCGCATGGTTCAGGTGAAGACTGTCCCATCTGAACAGCTCCCTCCTTCCCAAATACTGAGCTCAATGTCCCATGAATTCAAATCCACTTCTCCCACATCAATCTTTGAGCCACACATTTAACTCTCTAATCTCATCAACCCTATGCCAATTTGTTTGTGGCCCAGGTTGCAACCCAGGGATTATTACCTGTTTAGTTCTGCTTTTTAATATAGTACCTTGCTGCTCATATTCCCTCAGCAGAATTTCTTTGTTCTACTAGGTCATTGGTACCCACATGGACCATGACAACTGAATCTCTTAGATTTCCCTTTACCTTGCTTGCAGCTCTATTTCATGTCAATTCACACCCTCTGTTCATCTGCCTTGCATGTCCGGCTACTTGGATTAAAATAGTTAAGTCTATCAGATCTTCCTTGCTCCCTGACTTTCCTCTGCCTGTCCTCTCTACTGAACCGACTGACAGTAACATCTATATCACGCTCTATTTCTCTGCCACTGTATAGGTTTGGCTTCCATCCCTGTCAATTTTGTTTATACGTTCCAAGTAGCACAAGCAAATCTCCCTATCAGGATATTGGTGCCCCTCCTGTTGAGCTGCATGGCGTCCCTATTATACAGGTCCCACTTTCCCTGGAAGAGAGCCGAATGATCCATAAACCTGAATCCATTCCCCTAGCGACAACTCCTTAACCACACATTTACCCTTAACATCTTCCTGTTTAGTTTATTTTACAGTGCAGAAACATGCCCTTCGGCACACCGAGTCCATGCCAACCAGCGATCCCAGTACACTAACATTACCCGACACATTAGGGACAATTTACAATTATTACCAAAGCCAATTAACCTACAAACCTGTACGTCTTTGAAGTGTGGGAGGAAACCGGGGAAAGGTCACGGGGAGAACGTACAAATTCCATGCAGACAGCCCCCGTAGTCAGGATCGACCTGGGCCTCTGGCACTGTAAGGCAGCAAGTCTACCGTTGTGCCACTGTACCACCCTGTTCTTGCCTGAGTAGCTCATGTGGCAGCGAGTGATCCTGAGAAAAGGACCCTTGAGGTCTTGAATTTTAGCTCAGTACTTAACTGCTTAAATTCTGTAAGCAGGATTTAATCTGCCGTCTTACCTATGTCATTGGTACCAATATGGACTGCTCACCATCCCCTTTCAGATTGTTCTGTGTCTGCTCTGCGAAATAGAAACATAGAAAAATAGGTGCAGGAGTAGACCATTCGGCCCTTCGAGTCAGCAATATGATCATGGTTGATCATCTAAAGTCAGTACCCTGTCCTGCTTTTTCCCCATATCCCTTGATTTCTTTAGCCCCACGAGTTAAATCTAACTCTTTCTTGAAAACATCCAATGACATTTTTCCTCATCTCAGTCCTAAATGGCCTACCCCTTATTCTTAAACTGTGACCCCTGATTCTGGATTCCCTCAACATCGGGAACATTTTTCCTGCATCTAGCCTGTCCAATCCTTTAAGAATTTTATATGTTTCTATAAGATCCACTCTCATCCTTCTAAATTCCAGTGAATACAAGCTCAGTCGACCCATTCTTTCATCATATGTCAGTCCCGCCATCTCGGAAATTAACCTGGTGGTCCTCCGCTGCACTCCCTCAATAGCAATAATGTCCTTCCTCAAATTAGGAGACCAAAATTGCACACAATACTCCAGGTATGGTCTCGCCAGGGCCCTGAACAACTGCAGTAGGACCTCCTTGCTCCTAAACTCAAATCCTCTCGCAATGAAGGCCAACATGCCATTAGCTTTCTTCACTGCCTGCTGTACCTACACGTTTACTTTCAGTGACTGATTACAAGCACACCCAGGTCTCGTTGCACCTCCCCTTTTCCTAATCTGACACCATTCAGATAATAATCTGCCTTCCTGTCCTTGCCATCAAAGTGGATAACCTCACATTTATCCACATTATACTGCTTCTGCCATGCATCTGCCCACTCACCCAACTTATCCAAGTCACCCTGCAGCCCCATAGCATCCTCATCGCAGTTCACACTGTCACTCAGCTTTGTGTCATCTGCAAATTTGGAGATGTGTGAAATCCTTGACTCTGGCACAGGAGGCAACAGGTACTGCTGGAGTCTTGTTCGCGGCCACAGCAATGCCTGTGTGTGCCCCTGACTCTAGGGTCCCTGTCACTACCGCTCACTCTGACTTTGCCCCACCCTGCTTTACTGCAGAGCCAGTCTTGGTGCCACCATCTGGCTGCTGCTGCTGCTGCTATGAGAGGCCTCTACCGCCAACAGCAGCCAGACATTTAGCGGGGAATAGCCACACCGGACTTTTGCGCCACCTGCCTTCCTCTCCTGATGATTACAAATCTACCTGACTGAAGCTGCAGTGTGACCTCCTCCCTGAAACTCAAAAGGACAGTGCTGGAGTAACTCAGTAGGTCAGGCAGCGTCTCTGGAGAACATGGGTAGTTGACCTATCGGGTTGAGACCTTTTGTCAGACTGATTGGGGGGGGGGGGGTGTGGGGGGAGAAGAAAACTGGAAGGGAAAAGATAGGACAAAGTGTGGCAGGTAATAGGTCGACTCAAGCAAGGGGGGTTTGACAGGCAGATAGTTGGAACAAAGGCCAGAGATATGGAATGGCAATGGATGTGCCTTGAGAGCAGTCAGTGTTACCGTCGAAGAAGTGCTGAAGGTTCAATCGTGTATGAAGGTAGACAAATCTCCATGGCCTGATCAGATATATCGGAGGACATTGCGGGAAACTAGAGAGGAAATTGCGGGAGTCCTGGTTGAAACTTGCGCGTCGTCCTTAATTACGGTAGAGGTGCTGGAAGATTGGAGGTTGTCAAATGTTGTACCTCTGAGTTACTCCAGCATTGTGTGTCTATCTTCATCCATACTGTTGCATTATAACATCATCCATCCATGTTCTCCAAAGATGTTGCCTGACCTGCTAAGTTACTCCAGCACTTTGTGTCATTTTGTGTATTAACAAGTATCTGCAGTTCTTTGTTTCTACATTCCTCCCAGAAACAACTGTGTTTAACCCTCTCTGCTCCCTGCCTGCACGCTCGTGTGTTCAGCTGCTACTCGACAGATCCAGGCGGTCCGTGACTAGCTAAGGCTGAACACCTCTTGCAGACACCATCGTCAGGGACCCCCAACCTATCCCTGAATTCCTGCAACTGTTGAAATGTGCACATGCTCCACAGGGTGCTCTTAAAAAATACCTGGGAAAGGAGGAAAAGACCAGTCCTGAACTTGCCTTAGTGCTGCTCCGTCTCCTCACTGAAGCCTATGTTCACCAAAGCCCCCACTCTGATCACCAGCAGTACTTCCACCTCAAAGCAACACTGCTCAAAATGGCTGCTCTGACACTGCTCATGCTGTTGCTGCTGTAAAGTGACTGTCAATTAAGTTTTATTTACTCTTTGACCACTTAATGGTCAATCAATATCGCATGATTACTGTGTCTTAAATGCTCCCCCAATGAATCGTATTCCACCTGAATTCTTCTGATTCCCATAAGCTGGGTCCAACAATGTCTCCATCTTGGACATGCACTGATGGATAAACCTTGTCCGACCTCTGAATTCTTCCTGATTTGTCCCGTACTCCTTTATCACGTCGCTCTATTTTTGGATTGCTATGATCCCCCATTATTTAAACTGGTTTGATTTTGCAACTCTTTGTAATTTCCTGAAACGTTACTATTCCACCAATTGTGTGCTGGGCTTTCACGGAGAATGCCCAGTTAGCGGAGTCTCTAATTAAGCCGGATAGTCATCAGGACACGCTATTCATTGACAATATTTCTGTTCTTTTCCAGACTGCCAGGCTCTTGTACTTGAATCTACAAACGTTCTCCGGAAGTATATCTCCATCTTGGATCTTCCGATTAGCTGGCTAAAGCCCCACCACGTAATATATATATTGCAAAATCAGGAGTATCAACAGGCCAAGGTAAATAGAAACAACGGCATGCCTTGCTTTACTAACTACTACTTACAGTGTATTTACAAAGGGGAACATATTCAAATCTACAACGCTTACCAACAAGTATATAACACAAAGTGCTGGAGTAACTCAGCGGGTTAGGCAGCATCTCTGGAGGACATGGATCGGCGACGTTTTGGGTCAGCGCCCTTCTTCAGCTTACTACCAGGTTCTATTATGAGACAATTCCTAGGTGTTAAAACCACCACCATTTTTAACTTGCAATATCGCATATGGTGTGTAATCGAGGTTGTCCACGGAAGGTTCCATAAATGTTCTGACGTTGGATTCCTTTGGAAACCTCATTTTACAATCAGACTTTTGCACTGAATGGACCAAAGTAGACTAAAATCCCTCCGATTTTCTGAAATCCGTGAAAAGGATGTGTTTTAGTCACAAAGTATAGCACAGTGGGGAAGAACATTGCTATTTTAATCACCTCCTGCAATTCTACAATAAATGATTGCTAGTCTGGGAGATATTGATGAGACATTGTAGAACCGAATGCTAAAGGAAGGTGCACAGAAATTCTTGACTTGCTGTTGTGTTCCCTTACACTACACTTGCCAACTGAAGACCAGGCTCTGATGTTCCATTCTGCAGGACACCCAAGAAGGGTTCCAGCACAGTCACAAACCATGTATATCCAGAGACCACACATAATGTGGGGAGGAAGGAGAGCTACAGGGAGCTTAGTGATATTGGAGACCTGTGGAATGGAGATGAGAGATTAGTGAAGGTATTGGGTGGTGGGGCAAGGGGAAGTTGAGTTGGACAAATGATAGCAGGGGTCTGAAGAAATCCCAAATGAATGACAATCAGTGCAGATAATGTGAGCTGAATGGTCCATTTCCTAATGTATCCCGATGCTCTCAATGGTTCTTTGGTTGTCATGTGCATCAAAGTTACAGTGAAATACATTTTTGGCATATAGATTTAATGTGTTAATTACAGAAAAAGGCACAGTAGTTGGAAAATTCTGGGGGCTGACAGTTGAATTATAGAACAGATCATAGAACACAGAACAGTACAGCACAGGAACAGGCCCTTCAGCCCACAATGTCTATGCCAAACATGATGCCAGGCCCATCAAATCAGATCTCCCCGCAACCTCTGGCATTCCAGAGATTCTCCATCCTCCTGGACCTTGCCTGTGCCTAGAGAACACACAAAGATCTTCGTCAAAGCTCCCGAATCTCCCGGATTCCATCCTAACCACGGGTGTTGTCTGGATGGTGGTTTTACGTTCTCCCAGTGACCTACGTAGGTTTTTTTCGGGTGCTCTGGTTTCCTCCTACAGTCCAAAGACATGCGAGTTTGTTGGTTAATTGGCTCGGTATAATTGTAAATTGTCCCTAGTGTGTGTAGGATAGCGTTGGTGTACGGGGATCGCTGGTCGGTGCCTCAGGGGCTGTTTCTGCGTTGTTTCTGTAAATTAAACTAAACTAAAAAAACTAAACTAAAGGCAGAAGGTATTTCTTGGATCTTGTTACAATTCAAAGGTAGCAGGGCGGAGTGGGCGGATGCATGGCAGATGCAGTTTAATGTTGATAAGTGTGAGGTTATCCACTTTGGTGGTAAGAATAGGAAGGCAGATTATTATCTGAATGGTGTCAAGTTAGGAAAAGGGGACGTACAACGAGATCTGGGTGTCTTAGTGCATCAGTCACTGAAAGGAAGCATGCAGGTACAGCAGGCAGTGAAGAAAGCCAATGGAATGTTGGCCTTCATAACAAGATTAGTTGAGTATAGGAGCAAAGAGGTCCTTCTGCAGTTGTACAGGGCCCTAGTGAGACCGCACCTGGAGTACTGTGCGCAGTTTTGGTCTCCAAATTTGAGGAAGGATATTCTTGCTATTGAGGGCGTGCAGCGTAGGTTTACTAGGTTAATTCCTGGAATGGCGGGACTGTCGTATGTTGAAAGACTGGAGCTAGTCAGGCTTGTATACACTGGAATTTAGAAGGATGAGAGGGGATCTTATCGAAACATATAAGATTATTAAGGGGTTGGACACGTTAGAGGCAAGAAACATGTTCCCAATGTTGGGGGAGTCCAGAACCAGGGGCCACAGTTTAAGAATAAAGGGTAGGCCATTTAGAACGGAGATGAGGAAACACTTTTTCAGTCAGAGTTGTGAATCTGTGGAATTCTCTGCCTCAGAAGGCAGTGGAGGCCAATTCTCTGAATGCATTCAAGAGAGAGCTAGATAGAGCTCTTAAGGATAGTGGAGTCAGGGGGTATGGGGAGAAGGCAGGAACGGGGTACTGATTGAGAATGATCAGCCATGATCACATTGAAGGGTCGAATGGCCTACTGCTGCACCTATTGTCTAAGAGATGTTCCTGGTTTCTCAGGAATGGTTATACCCCATTCTGCTGTAGATGGCACAGTTGACACAATTATGTAATTTCCCATGCAGCAAACCTTCCTGGCCTGCCATGGGAGTGTGAGATGGGCTTGTGCAAAGGGAGCTGGACTCTGAACCTGCCAAAAACATTGCCTTGCCCCAGTTTCCCTATGAAAGTGGTGATCAGCTTGCACTTTTGTTGAGTGTGTTGGTTTTGAATTGCAGCAGTTTAATGCTGATATCAAGTAATGCAATTTCCATAACTATTGTTTTTTTTGGTACTTTTTGCAGGCAGCAATGTACTGTCATCAGAGCCAGCTGCTGTGGTTCCGGCACCTGTACCTGTACCTCTCTCGTTACATGGTTATAAACACTTTCCACCTACTGTCAGACTGAGGATCCATTCATTCTTCAAACTGCAGACATCGGGTTTTCAAGGATAACATTTTCTGAGAATCTGGTTAAAGAAATTGTTAAAATATATGAAGAACCTTTTGATGGAATTATACAAAAATAGATGACAACAGAGAATTGATCACCATCACCTGCAGTTGTGTTCTCGATTCTGCACGGTGGCGCAGCGGTAGAGTTGCTGCCTTATGGCGCCAGAGACCTGGGTTCAATACTGCCTACGGGTGCTGTCTGTACGGAGTTTGGATGTTCTCCCTGTGGTTGCGTGGGTTTCTCTGAGTGCTCCCACACTAAAAGACATACATGTTTGTAGGTTAATTGGCTTTGATAAACAGTGTAAATTGTGTAGGATAATGCTAGTGTACAGGGATCGCTGGTCGGCGTGGACTCGGTGGGCCGCACACCTTCACACTTCCTTATCTTTCTATCTCCCTCCCCCCCCCGATGTCAGTCTGAGGAAGGGTCTCACCACGAAACGTCACCCATTCCTTCTCTCCAGAGATGCTGCCTGTCCTGCTGAGTTACACCAGCATTTTGTGTCAATATCTTTGGTTTAAACCAGCATCTGTAGTTCCTTCATACACATTCTAGGTATCAGTTAAGTAAACCTTCTGTGAACTGCTTTCAACATCTTAACATCCCTTTCAAAATAAGGAGTCTGTTACTGTACACATTTCTTGAGGCATGGTCTCATAAATGCCCCACATAACTGAAGGAAAACTTTTAAGTGTTGTATTCTATTCCTAATGCAATAAAGAACATTCTTAAAATCAAAAAACTATAGATGCTAGAAATCTGAAATGCAGCATAGAAACAGGCCCAACTCATCCATGCCAATTAAAATGCTCTGTTTCAGCTAATCCCATTTGCTCATGTTTGGCCCATAAACCTCTAAATCTATCCTATCATGTACACGTCCAAATGTCCTTTATTCGGGGTGGCAGAGTGGCAAGCAGGTAGAGTCACCGCCTCTCCGTGTCAAAGACTTGGCTTTGATTCTGACCATGGGGCCATACGTATGGTGTTTGTAGGTGCCCTCTGACCGCGTGGGTTTCCTCCAGGTGTTCCGGTTTCAATAATAATAATATATTCCTTTATTTGTCCCACACCAGGGAAATTTGCAGTGTTACAGCAGCAAAGTGGATAGCAAGAGACAGTCATTATAAATAAAAATAAAGATAAGGATAATTGTCATCATTTACTGTGTTTTTTTCTAACTGTTACTGTTAACTGGTCCGTTGGCTGGTCTGCTGGGAGTAGCGCTGGTTGTGCAGTCTCACAGCAGCGGGAAGGAAGGGCCTCTGATATCTTTCCTTCACACTCTTGGGTGAAGGAGTCTGTCACTGAAGGAGCTACTCAGTGCAGTGACAGTGTCCTGCATGGGGTGGGAGTCATTGTCCAGCAGCGATGTTATCTTTGCCATCATCCTCCTAAATCCTAAAGACAAGCAGGTTTGTAGGTTAATTTGACTCTGTAAATTGTCCCTATTGTGTAGGGAACGGATATGAAAGTGGGATAACATAGAAACTAGTGTCAATGGGTGAGTGTGGACTCAGTGGGCTGAGGAGCCTCACCCATGCTATATCTTATTGAACATTGTTCTGTTTGTTTATTATATTATCTATTGAGATCCATATTTACAAACCTGTTGGCATGCTGCAAGTAAGAATTTCTTTGTTCTGTTTTGGTACATATGACGGTAAAATACTTTCTATACTAAATTTAAAGAAAGTTGCAACTGAAGTAGATAGAGTGGCAAAGAAAGTGTATGATACGCTTGCCTTCATTGTTTGGGGCATTTCAGTATAAGAGTCAGGAAGTCGTGATGCCAAGACCAACTCTTATCTGCCTGCATGTACTCAATATCCCTCCATTTCCTGCATATCCATGTGCCGAACCAAAAGTCTCTTAAATGCTCCTATTATACCATTCACCTCCACCACCCCCAGCAGCACTTGGCAGGCACGCACCATCCTCTGTGTAAAAAAATTGCCCGGCACATCTCCTTTAAACTTTGCCTTAAAGGTATGCCCAGTAGTATTTGATATTTCCATTGTCCTTGAAAGAAAATTCTGGTTGACTCTCATAATTTAGTATACTTCTATCAGGTCTCCCTGCAACCTCTGGCATTCCAGAAAACATAATCCAAGTCTGTCCAACTTCTCCCCAAAACTAATACCCCCCTGAATCAGGCATCATTCTGGTAAACCTCCTCTGCACTTTCTCCAACCCTCCGCATCCTTCTTGTAATGGAACCACCAGAACTGTGCACAATATGCTAAATGCGGCCTCACCAAATTAAAAAAGGGACTAGACCAAGTGGACACTTTGGGCCCAAACCTCTCCTGCATTGGTGCAGCACCCTCTCAAACTCAATGTTAGCAAACTCAATTTATTTCAAGAGGGCTTGTATACAAAAACAGGGATGTAATGCTAAGGCACTTTTAAGGTGCTGGTCAGGCCGCATTTGGAATATTGTGAGCAATTTTGGGCACCATTTCTGAGGAAGGATGTGCTGGCTCTGGAGAGGGTCCAGAGGAGGTTTACAAGAATGATCCCAGGAATGAGTGGATTAACCCATGATGAGCGTTTGTCGGCACTGGGCCTGTACTCGCTGGAGTTTAGAAGAATGAGGGGGGACCTCATTGAAACATACAGTATAGTGAAAGGCCTGGATAGAGTGAATGTGGAGAGGATGTTTCCACTAGTGGAGGAGTCTAGGGCTAGAGGTCATAGCCTCAGAATTAAAGGACATTCTTTTAGGAAGGAGATGAGAAGAATTTTTTTTAGTCAGAGGGTAATGAATCTGGAATGTTTTGCCACAGAAAGCTGTGGAGGACAAGTCAGTGGATACTTTTGAGACAGAGATAGATAAATTCTTGATTAGTACGGTGTCAGAGGTCATGGGGAGAAGGCAGGAGAATGGGGTTAGAAGGGAAAGATAGATCAGCCATGATTGATGGCAGAGTAGAATTGATGGGCCGAATGGCTTAATCCTACTATTCCTTATGTCCCTATGAAATGGATCACCATGCCACCAGACAGGATTAAAGTAAATGTGAAGGTGTTCTTTTGAATGTATATTAAGAACACAACAAGAACCAAGAAAAGAGTTGGGTCTGTTCGAAACAAAAGGGGCAATGTGTTCATAGAGCTAAAACGGAATGGGTGAAGTCTGAAATGAATATTTTTCATCTCGAATCTCAAAGGAAACTGACTCTTTGGTTGGGGAAAGGGAAGGTCAAAGTTTAATGCAGGTCTCTACAAATAAAGAGGATATAGATCATTAGATCGTAAGTGATAGGAGCAGAATTAGGCCATTTGGCCCATCAAGTCTACTCTGCCATTCAATCATGGCTGATCTATCTCTCCCTCCTAACCCTAACCCCATTCTCATGCCTTCTCCCCATAACCTCTGACACCCATACTAATCAAGAATCTATCTCTGCCTTAAATATATCCACTGACTTGGCCCCACAGCCTTCTGTGGCAAAGAATTCAACCCATTTACCACCCTCTGATATACTCAATGTCTTAGTGGGCTTAAAGATAGATAAATTCACAGGGTCAAATGAGATTTATTCCAGTTGTTATGGGAGGTAAGGGAAACGACTGCTGGGAATTTGGCTGAGATATTTTAATTTCCACTGACCACAACTGACTGGAGGATGGCAAAGGTAGTTCCCCTTTATGAAGAAGGGCAGCAGGGAGCAGCCTGACTATCTCCCATTGAGTCTAACATTGGTCATAGGCAAGCTATTGGAAAGTATTCCATGGGACAGAAATAATATTTACTTGGAAAGGCAGGGACTTTTTCAAGGGTAATTTTATTTGACGAATCTAATGAAAATGTTTGAAGTGGTAACACAGTGTATTGATGATGTTTGTGCATAGATTAGGTTTAATGGACTTCAGGAAGCCTTTGATAAGGTTTCATTTGGGAGACTGGTTCAAAAGGCGAGGGCCGATCACTGTGGAGCACCACTAGTCACAGACTGCAAAACAACCCTCCAACATCACCCACAAACTGGGCCATCATTGGCTTTATAATGTAAAACTGTGGGTGATGTTGGAGGGTTGTTTTGCAATTGGAAGTCTGTGACTAGTGGTGCTCCACAGTGATCGGAGCTGGGACCCTTGCTGTTTGTGTGACTTGGATGTGGATATGGAAGGCAAAATCAGTGCGTTTGTGGATGACATGGAGATTGATGGAGTTGGGGAGGTTAATCTTATAATGCAGAGGGATATTGATGCTTTGGTGAATTTAGCTGCACGATGACAGATGGTTTAATCCAGACAAAATCTTGCGATGCATTCTGGCAATACTAATGAGGCTAGGTCTTTCCGCTGGAGATAGACACAAAAAGCTGAAGTAACTTAGCTGGATAGGCAGCAACTCTGGAGAGAAGGAATAGGTGATATTTTGGGACGAGACCCTTCTTCAGACTGACTGGATAGCACACAGCAAAAGATTTTCACTGTACCTCGGTACACATGACAATAAACTAAACTCAGACATTCACCACAAAAAAAAGGATCTTAGAGATATTGATTGTTAGAGGAATCTTGGATTACAACTTTATACCTCCTTGATGGTGGCAATGCAGGTAGATAATGTGGTCAGGAAAGCATATTGGATGCTGGCCTTCACTGGTCAGGGCACTGAATACTGAAGCAGGGAGGCCAGGCTCCAGTTTATAAAATCAGTCAGACCTCAGCTAGAGTGCAGTGTGGGTGTGGTCACCACACTGCAGGAAGGATATGATGGTGCTGGAGAGGGCGCAGAGGGTGGAGCAGTTTAGTTACGAGGAGAGACTGGAGCGGCTGCTCTTCCTGGAATGAATGAAGTTAAGAGGAGACATGATTGAGGTTAAAACTCTACTGGTATGGGGAAAGGTATCCCAGAGTCTACCTATGGAAACTAACTTTGGGGAAACCATTTTGTGGCCACTTTGGAGGACATTTTGTGCTGGGAAGTTCGAAACTTTAGCAGCCTGTGAGAAAGTTCTGTACAAAAGCTTGTTTTGGTTATTGTAATGAAAACAGGCTTTTGCAAGGTAGTCCTTCACAGTCCTGGACACCTGCAGTTTTGCGTACTTATTTTAGAGATAAGTCGAGCTGACTTTCACATTCCCCTCAGACTCTCTGAAACATTTCCCCATACCAGGAGCATAGAAACATAGAGCAGAGGGGATATGAGGGGTTTCTTCTTCACCCAAATGCCCGAGGGAGTGGTTGATCTGGGTAACCGACAACGTTTCTGAAATGCCTAAACAAGCACTTAAATTACTTAGACAACACAGCTATGGACCAAGTACTGGATGGGATTAATATGGAAGGGTGTCCACTGGTCAGCTTGGACATGTTGGGCAATGTTGCTTCAATGCTGTATGATTCTATGAATCAGTCCTACACTATCTACACCATACCCTCCGTTTGGTTGTACCCAGAATTGCATACATTACTCCGTGTGGCCCAACCATTGCTTTCTAAAGTTAGACATAAAATGCTGGAGTAACTCAGCAGGTCAGGCAGCATCTCTGGAGAACATAGATAGGCAGGAAAGAAAGCTGGTAATAGGTGAACACAGGCAAGGGTTTTCTTTTGATCGGCAAATTGTTGGACCAAGGCCAGGGATGAGAAGACAAATGTGAGCTTGAAAAGGTGAAGGGTTATGAATTGTTAAGCTTGGGATAGAAAGGTGGCGAATTGTGTAGTCATTGGAAGCAATACAGGTGGAGAGGGAGCACAGTCAGCCGGGGTTCAGGGGAGAAGAAAAGAGGAGGTGGGAGTCTTTTGGGGGAAAAAGGAGGAAACATAGAAAATAGGTGCAGCCATTCGGCCC
The DNA here is from genome assembly GCF_053455715.1 of Rhinoraja longicauda. Classification (NCBI taxonomy): domain Eukaryota; kingdom Metazoa; phylum Chordata; class Chondrichthyes; order Rajiformes; family Arhynchobatidae; genus Rhinoraja; species Rhinoraja longicauda. The sequence continues at coordinate 32,559,456 of NC_135978.1, read as the reverse complement.
TTTGAGCCAGCATCGCCATTCAACATGATCATGGCTGATCATCCAGAATCAGCACCCTATTCCTGCATTTTCCCCATATCCCTTGATCCCGTTAACCCTAAGAGCTAAATCTAACTCTTCCTTGAAAACATCCAGTGAATTGGCCTCCACTGCCTTCTGTGGCAGAGAATTCCACTGATTCACAACTCTGGCTGAAAAAGTTTGCCCTCATCTCAGTTCTAAACGGCCTACCCCTTATTCTTAAACTGACCCCTGGTTCTGGACTCCCCCAACATGGGGGGGACATTTTCCCTGCATCTAGCCTATAGATCCCCTCTCATCCTTCTAAATTCTAGTGAATATAAGTCCAGTCAATCCATTCTTTCATCATATGTCAGTTCTGCCATCCCGGGAAGGAGAGGGGGGGGGGGGGGGTCAGTGTGTGGGTTACTTATCCAAAATTGGAGAAATCAATGTTGATGCTATTGCATTGCAAGCTACCCAAGTGGTATATAAGGTGTTGTTCTTCCAGTTTACATGTGGACTCACTCTGGCAATGGGGAGGCCTAGGATAGATATGGGAATGGGACAAGGAGCTCGAGTGGTTGGCAACTGGGAGATCCAGCAGGCCTTGGGGGACCGAGTGTAAGTGTTCAGCAAAGTAGTTGTCGAGTCTTCACTTGGTCTCGCAGACGTACAGGAGGTCACATTGGAAACACCGGATGAAGATGAGGTTGGAGGAGGTGCACCTGAATCTCTGTCTCACTTGGATTGTCGGGGTGCCTGGATGGAGGTGAGAGAGGAGGTAAAGGGACAGATGTTACATCTCCTGCAGTTGCTGGGAAAAGTACCTGGGAAAGGGATGCTTTGGGTGGGAAGGGATGAGTGAACCAAGGAATTGCGGAGAGAACGATCTCTGTAGAAGGCAGAAAGGGGTGTGGATGGGATATGTGACTAGGGGTGGGAAGATAGAGGTGATGGAAATGTCAGAGGATGTTGGTTGGCAGAGACTGGTAGGTTGAAAGAGGAGGATCTAGGATCTCTATCTTTGTTGTGTCTGGAGGGAGGGGGAGCAAGTGCAGGACTATGAGACACAGGAGACGTGGGTGAGGGATCCATTGACAGAAGGGGGAAACCCACGTTCACTAAAGAATGAGAACATCTCGGATGTCCTCGAATGGAAAGCCTTACCTTGGGAGCAGATGCAGAGGGATTGAGAGTAGGGGACAGCATCGTTGCAAGAGGCAGGGTGGGAAGAAGTGTAGCCCACCTGACTGGCAGTCGGTGGATTTGTAATATACAGTCAGTCGATAGTCTGTCCCCTGTGATCGAGACAGAGATCAAGAAAGGGGAGAGAGGTTTTGGAGATAGTCCAGGTGAACTTCAGGGCAGAGTGGAAGTTCGTGGTGAAGCTAATAAAATGTCCGTAGGTGCCTGGAACAAGAACTGTTCAACATAACCAACAAAAAGGCAGGCATAGCTGGAGCCCATGTGTGTGCCCATGGCTACACCTTTAACTTGGAGAAGGTGAGGGGAGTCAAAAGAGAAGTTGTTGAGAGTGCGGACATGTTCCGCCAGGCAAAGGAGAGGGAAATTGGTTGGGTCTTGGTTTAACGAAGAAATTGAGGGCTTTGAGACTTTCCTGATGGAGGATAGAGGGCTAGAGGGACTGGACTTCCATGATAAAGATGAGTGAATTGGGGCATGGAAATTGAAATTGAAAGTTATTTAAAAAATGAGGGACATGTGAGGTGCCTTGGATGTAAATGGGAAAGGATTGGACAATGGGGATAGGATAGCATCAAGGTATGTGGAGATGAGTTCAGTAGTGCAGGGGTTGGCAGAAACAATGGGTCTGTCAGGGCAGTCCTGTGTGTGGATTATAGGGTGGCGGTAGAAGTGGGCAGCGAGGGGCTGGGGAACGATAAGGTTGAAGACTGTGGAGAGTAGATTGGCAAAGGTGATGATATCTGGGAGATGCTGGCCTGGTGTTTGCCTGTGAGGTCATGGTCAAGGGGTGGGATTGTGGAGATGTCTGAGAGCTGGCGACTGGTCTCAGCGTGGTAGAGGTCAGCTTGCCAGACTACAACAGCACCTCCCCTGTGGCGGGTTTAATAACAGTGTTGGGATTGTTGCTGAGTGAGTAGAGGGCTGTACGTTCAGACCGGGTGAGATTGGGGTGGGAATAGGGGAGTGGAGAAGTCAAGACAGTTGATGTTGTGCCGGCAGTTGGAAATAAAAAGGTCAAGAGAGAGGAGACGGTCAGCAGGGGGAGTCCAAGAGGAGGAGGAATGTTGGAGATGAAAGAAGGGGTCATGGCTGAGTGGTGAGGACTCTTTAGCACAGATAAAGGCCCAGAGGTGATGGAAGAAAAGCTCTACATCATGATGGGCCTAGAATTCAATGAGATGATGGCCTCTATTGAGGACAGACTGTTCTGTATTGGAAAGAGGGAGGTCAAGGGGGAGGTTGGCCTTTAGGAGATAAGAGTGGATGTGGAGAGGATGTTTCTACTAGCGGGTCATAGCCTCAGAATTAAAGGACGTTCCTTTAGGAGATAAGGAGGAATTTCTTTAGTCAGGGGGTGGTCAGACGGAATTCATTGCCGTCAATTAACATTTTTAAAGCAGAGATAGATAGATCCTTGATGAGTGCGGGTGTCAGGGGTTATGGGGAGAGGGCAGGAGAATGGGGTTGAGAGGGATAGATCTGCCATGATGGATTGGCGGAGTGGACTTGATGGACCGAATGGCCTAATTCTCCTATCACTGCCGAATGGCTCCTATCACTTTTGAACTTATGGTAAAAGCATGACAGGTGTGAGGGCTGGCGTCAGAGGGGTGGAGGGAGGCTTGGGTGAGGTATTGTGGGGGATGATGGAGGTTCAGAGAGGAGGGGGTATGAGGAGCATTATACGGGTGGGGGAGGAGTGAAGTAGCGTGGTTTCAGGAGGCGGAAGGGCAGCAGTACCCAGTGGTGCCATTATAGAGGTTTCCTGTTGGAAGGGAGGGTGCAGTGGGACCCAGACCATGTGGTGGTGTTGGAGAGGGCAGCATAGAGATTGCTACCCTAGAGCTGGGCCTGGAACTAGGGTTGCCAACAGTCCCGTATTAGCCGGGACATCCCATATTTTGGGCTAAATTAGTTTGTCCCATACGGGACCGCCCTTGTCCCGTATTAGTAGGGTTGCCAACTTCCTCACTCCCAAATGTGGGACAAAGGTTCACGTCACCGCCCCGCACCCCATGTGACCTCACCCAGCCAGCGGCCACGCGCTCCCACTCCACCAATGGCGGCTGCCCGGGCCGGGAGCACGCGGCCGCTGGCTGGGTGAGGTCACATGGGGCGCGGGGCAGTGACGTCACTCTTTGTCCCTTATTTGGGAGTGAGGAAGTTGGCAACCCTTCCTGGAACCAGCAGCCAGGGGGAGATTTGAGGATCAGGAGTAAGTGAACCTAGCCCATGGTGAAGTAAGGGTGCAGGTTAGGGTTTCTTGGTGATGTTAACGTTGGTGGGCCTGGCCTGGGAGCGGCTGTGTAGATGGTGAGGGTCGACAGCATCGCAGACGAAGATCGGAGAGGTGGTGATCTGCCTAAGTAGTCATCCAAAGAACTCAAGCCCTCCAGTCCCAGTAACACCCTTGTGAATCTTTTATGCTCTTTTTCTAGTTTAATGACATCCTTCTTTTAACTAGGCAACCAGAGCTGCACACTGTACCCAAGTACTGACGTCTTCCTCAGCTATAACATGACATGCTAACTATTGTATTCAATGCCCTGACCAATTAAGGCAAGTGTGGCAAACACCTTCTTCACCATGGTGCAACTCATAAACCTTTTGTCAGCCTGAGGCTATTTTCTCTGGAGTGATGAAGGTATAGAAAATCATGTTAAGGCAGAGATAGAATAATAGACAGTGACTGTTTTCCATGACAGGGGTAGCTAAAACTAGGAGGCATAGATTCATAGAGCTATTGAGTACGGAAACAAGGTCTTTGGAACACCTTATCCATGCTGACCATGTTGGTATGCTGGACTGATCCCATTTGTCCGCATTAGGTCCATGGACCTCTTAATTCCTCCTATCCATATATCAGTCCAAATGTATTTTAAAAGTCGTAATTGTATCTGCTTCTATAGCTTCCACTGGCAGCTCATTCTAGTCTTCACTCAGAGTGAAAAAGTTGCACATGAGCTCTCCTCTCACTTTAAACTGTGCCCTCCAGTTCTACAATCCTCTACCCTGGAAAAAATATAGTGAGCGTTCAGTTTATTTATACACCTCAATCATGTCATGACCCAGGCTCATAGAGACCCAAGAAAACATTTGCAGCCTTCCCAGCCTCTCCCTATTACTCGTCCACAAGTCCAGGTAACATCCTGCTGAATCTCTTTCCAACTTAATAAAATGCAGAAAAACAGTGTGAAGAGGGGTCTCGACCTGAAACATCACCCATTTCTTCTTTCCAGAGATGCTGCCTGCCCCGCTGAGTTACTCCAGCATTTTGTGTCTATTAATGAAATGCTTTCTATAGCTCGGTGACTAGAACTGCACGTAGTACTTCAAGTGTGATCTTACCAACAACAACTTGTAGAATTGCAACATGATGTCGCAACTTTTGCAATCAATATCCTTTGCAATGGCAAGCATGCCAAACGCATTTCCTCACAGCACTGTCCACCTGACTCGCTACGTTTATGGAACTATGCATCTGTACTCCCTGTTCTGCAACATCCTTCAGAGCTCTACCATATACAGGTACTGTGTAAATCATAGAGTCAAAGAGTGATACGGGGTGAAAACAGGCCCTCCAGCCCAACTTGCCCACACCGGCCAACATGTTCCAGCTACACTAGTCCCACTTGCCTGCCTTAGGCCCATATCGCACCAAACCTGTCCTATCCAAGTCTTGCCCTGGTTTGACCTACCAAAGTGTAAACACCTTACACGTTGAATTTAAGTTACCATTCCTCGGCCCAACTTCCCAACTGATCTAGATCCTTTTGTAAACTTTGATATTTTTCTTCACCAACAGTGTTGATTACATTGTCATCCAAATCGTTAACGTAGATAACAAACAACAATGGGCCCAGCACTGACCGCGGCAGCACTTCACTGCTCACAGGTCTCCCATCAGATAGACAACACTTCATAACTACCCATTGACTCCTTTCTTTACATCCATATCCATGCAATCTAACCTTCCAAACTAGCCTACCATGCGGGATGTTATCAAAGGCCTTGCTAAAGTCCATCTAGATAGCGTCCACTGCCCTACCTTCCTCAGTCCTCTCGGTATCCTTTTGTCAGACACTATTTCCCAAGCACAAAGCCATGCTGACTATCCCTAATCAGTCTGTGCCTCTCCGAATGCTGGTACAATCTGTCCTTAAAAATCATCTCCAACAACTTTCCCACCAGTGATGTCAGGCTCAGTTGCCTGTAGTTTCCTGTTTGAAACAGGTAAAAACACAATAGCAATATTTTAGACCTGTTTAGACAGTCACATGTACAGGCAGGAAATAGAGGGATTATCTCAAATGAAGATGGACACCATAAGCCAGAGTAACTCAGCGGCTCAGACAGCATCTCTGGAAAAAAGGGATACGTGACATTTCAGGTCGAGACCCTTCTTCAGACTGAGAGTCAGGAGAAAGGGGAACAAAAGATATAGACGGTGATATAGAGAGATATAAAATAAATGAATGAAAGATATGTAAAAAAGTAACGATGGTAAAGGAAACAGGCCATTGTTAGATGGGGGCTAGGTGAAAATGAGTTACAGACAATGAAACTCACCAGGACGACATTGAAACTAGTGCAATAGAGTGGGGGAGGGACGGAATGGGGATGCAAGGGTTACTTGAAGTGATTATCCAGATTGGCATTATGGTCAATGGTGGGTCAAAGGGCCTGTTCCTGTGCTAAAGGGTTCTAACCCTCTTATGTTCAGATTGAAGTTTGCCGATTACATCAGGACGACGCTGTGTCCTATTGTGCACTGGGATCTGTGACACTGTTGCCAAATTCAGAATCGTCTTGTTTTTCCCCACCAAGGAGTAAAGAGGGGGCTCAAGGCTTAATCAGCAAATCTGAAATGAGACAAAACATTGAATTAAGCAATGAGCACATGTTTACAGCACAACATTCGATACGGAGTCTGAAGCGTAACTAGGGTTGCCAACTTCCTCACTCCCAAATATGGGACAATGTGACGTCACCGCCCCGTGCCCCGCGTCACCTCACCCAGCCAGCGACCACGTGCTCCCGCTGCACCAAAGGTGGCCGCCCAGGCCGGGAGGGGATTGCGTAGCAACCTCCATTGGTGGAGCGGGAGCACGTGGCCGCTGGCTGGGTGAGGTCATGCGGGGCGCGGGGCGGTGACGTCACCATTTGTCTCTTATTTGGGACTGAGGAAGTTGGCAACCCTACTAATACGGGACAAGGGCGGTCCTGTACAAGACAAACTAATTTAGCCTAAAATACAGGATGTTCCGGCTAATACGGGACAGTTGGCAATGCTAAACTTAATTCAAGTGGGTGCAGCAGTTGGAATGTGTTGATTAGAATGACTCACAAGGACTTGGGTCATACCTGTTTTGTAGCTTCAGAGAAAGCAGTATCACAATCATCGACAATTAATCATTCAAGGATAAGGCAAGATAGATTTTAAACTAAAGTAACAAAATGCAAGAAGTGAAGAACTACATTTTTGTTTCAGAGAGCATTTATGATGTGGATTACCACTGTACTGGTAGTGAATTCATCAATCAGGATCTTTCAAAGGGTATTGAAACTAATAGGAAATTAATTTGCACGACCATAGGGGAAAAGTAGAGGCTGGGCTTGAAAGCAATGCTCCACAACGAGCTGTAAATGACCCGGTGAGCCGCCAAATGACTTCCGGCGCTGAGATTGTTTTCTATAAAATATATTTATAGCACACATAGTTTGCAGAAGTAAAATCTGTTTCTGTTATGAACGACTACTGTGGAAAAACAGGCACTAAAAATATAACCCTGAAAAGTAATTATAGTGATGCAAACTCGGATGTTCTGTACGGAAAAGTGTCAGCTGTGAAGGATTAGTGGACACTGTGTGGTTCAGTACACTGAGGTCTGCAACAAACATTGTTAGTGGATTCAGAAATCGGACCTTATTTTTTTGCCTCCAACGAGTGAAGTGAGGTCACAAAGATTAACCAGTAAATCTAAAATCATATGGAACATTGAATTAAGCAGCGACCCCTTGTTTACGGACAGAATTTCGATAGAAAGTCTGGAGCATAATAATCTGTGGCAGCAGTTGGAATGTGTTGATTGGAATGACACACAGGGATTTGAGTCATATGATCCTTGTTTTTATAGTTTCATACAAGGCAAACAGCATTCTCTGGAGCACTAAATCAACACAAGTACTGTAATGAAAAAAGTGCTGGCCATCAGACTTTGGTATTTTAACCATTTGAGAGCATGCAAGTGAAAATTATATTGAAAAATTAGGTTCCCATCTCAAAACAGTAGAGCTTTGCCTCACAGAGCCAGAGGCCTGGGTTCGATCCTGACCTCAATCAGGTCCTGTTCTGTGTGGAGTTTGCATGTTCTCCATGTAAACACATGGGTTTGCCCTGGGTGTTCCGATTTCCTCTTTCCTCCCACATCCCAATGACATTCAGAATTGCAGATGAATTGTCCTCTGTGAAAATGCCCCTAATATGTAGGAAGTGGATGTGAAAGTGGGATAACATAGAACTAGTGGGAATGGTTGATTGATGGTCAGCATGGACTGGGGACCTGCTTCCATGCTCTATCTCACAATCAGTCTATAAGTATTTATGTTTAAAGGGGCCTGGGTGTTTTTGTATACAAGTCACTTAAAACTAACGAGTAGATGCAGCAGACAATTAGGAATGGAAATGTTTGGTGAGACCAAATGTAATCTCAGCGACCGTTTCACTGAACACTTTTCCTTGATCCGCCGAGGCCTATGGGATCTCCCGGTTGCCAACCTTTGCAACTCCCCTTCCCATTCCTGGGCCTCCTCCACTGCCAGCATGAGGCCACACGCAAATTAGAGGAACAGCACCTCATATTTCACTTGGGTAGCTTACAATCCAGCGGTATGAACGTTGAATTCTCTAATTTTGAATAACTTCATCTTGCACTTCCTGCCCCTCCCTCCTTAGTAATTAGTTCCACAGTTCTCCATGTTGTTTCTCGTGAGATCACACCTCCCCTAGGCAACCATGCACCTACCAGGTACTGGCCTGCCTGAAGTCACTTGTGTCTGGCCCTGAATGGTCCTAATCTCTTCTCACCTCCAGCTCTTCCTCCCCACCCCGTACTTTCAATCTGAAGAAGGGTCTCGACCCGAATCGTCATCCATCATTTTTCTCCAGAGATGCTGCCTGACCCTCTGAGTTATTCTAGCACTTTGTGTCTATTAAGGAAATGTTATGTTATGCAAGAGGATTAGGCGGCACAGTGCAGCGGTAAAGTTGCTGCCTTACAGTGCTTGCAGCTCCAGAGACCTCAGTTTGATCCTGACCATGGGTGCTGTCTGTAAAAGGTTTGTACATTCTCCCCGTGACCGCGTGGGTTTTCTCCGAGATCTTCGGTTTCCTCCCACACTCCAAAGACTTACAGGTTTGTGGGTTAATTATCCTTTGTGGCTTGGTATAATTGTAAATTGTCCCTAGTGCATGTAGGGTAGTGTTAATGTGCGGGGATCACTGGTCAGTGCAGACTCGGTGGGCCGAAGGGCCTGTTTCCGTGCTGTATCTCTAAACTAAAAACTAAGACAAGGATAAAGTCACATAAGGCTTTGGCAAGACCACATTGTATAATTCGTACATGTGTACGGTGTATAAAGTGTACAATTGTGTCACCTTACCAAAAGAAAGATTCAGCAGAATGGTTCCAGGAATGGTGAATCTGTCCATTGGGACAACAGATTTGGTGCCTGTTCTCCAGAGTTTAGAAGAATGAGAGGTGTCTAATTGATATATGCAAAATATTTAATGGCTTGATATGGTAAATGAGAAATTGGTGTCAAAGTTTCAATATAGCTGTTCAGGTGTAGCTTAGGACATTGTAGGATGCAAGGGAAATATTGCCGGCCCTGGCAGAGATATTTGTATTGTCGATTGCCACAGGTGATGGTAAGACTGGAGAGTGGTTAATGTTGTGCCTCTATTTAAGACAGGCTGCAAGGAAAATCCAAGCAAATACAGACTAGTGAGCCTGACATAAGCTTTGAGTAAATTGTTGCAGAGTAATCTGAGAGGCACATGCACTTGGAAAGTCAGATTAGGGATAGTCAGCATGGTTTAGAGCATGGGAGATCGTGCCACATTGTCACAGAGGGCTGTGGAGGCCGTCAGTGGATATTTTTTAAGGCTGAGAAAGACAGATCAGGTGGCGAGGGTTATGGGGAGAAGGCTGGAAAATGAGAGTAGGAGGCAGAGATCATCCATGATTGAATGGCGGAGAAGACTCGATGGGCCAAATGGCCTAATTCTACTATAACTTGTGAATTTGTGCCTCATCAATTAGATAGAACTTTTTGAAGAAGTGAGTAAGAAGATTAAGGGGAGTGCGCTAGACGTGGTCTACATGGATTTTAGAAAGGCTTTTGACAAGGCACCACGCTGTAGGCTGGTCTGGAAGGTTAGATGGCATAGGATACAGAGTAAGCTAGTCAAATGGATATGGCTTGAAGGTATGAAACAGAAAATGGTGGTAAAGGTTTGTAGGAAGGAACTGCAGATGCTGGTTTACACCAAAGATAGACACAAAATCTCTTTTTCAAAACCCTAATGAGCATTTTCATCAGCTCCTCAAATGGTGAGTTCCTGTTATAATTCCTCTGCACCACTCTCCCTGTGACCACGTGGGTGTTCTCCAGAGACGTGCAGGTTTGTAGGTTAATTGAACTCTAAATTGCCCCCCGTGTGTGGGGAGTGGATGAGAAAGTGGGATAACATAGAACTAGTGTGAATGGGTCAATGTGGCCTTGGTGGTCCGTAGCGCCTGTTTCCATGCTGTACATGTAAAACTAAAATAAATCTTTGAAAAAGCACTGCCACTTTCATTGATTTGTGCACAAGTATAATATTAAGTTAGGAAAATTGACAGGGGAGAGCCGGTGGATGTGGTGTACCTCGACTTTCAGAAAGCCTTCAACAAGGTCCCACATAGGAGATTAGTGAGCAAAATTAGAGCACATGTTATTGGGGGTAGGGTACTGACATGGATAGAAAATTGGTTGACAAACAGAAAGCAAAGAGTGGGGATAAATGGGTCCCTTTCAGAATGGGAGGTAGCGACTAGTGGGGTACCGCAAGGCTCGGTGCTGGGACCGCAGCTATTTACAATATACATTAATGACTTGGATGAAGGGATTAAAAGTACCATTAGCAAATTTGCAGATAATACAAAGATGGGTGCTAGTGTGAGCTGTGAGGAAGATGCTATGAGGTTGCAGGGTGACTTGGACAGGTTGTGTGAATGGGCCGATGCATGGCAGATGCAGTTTAATGTGGATAAGTGTGAGGTTATCCACTTTGGTGGTAAGAATAAGAAGGCTGATTATTATCTGAATGGTGTCAAGTTAGGAAAAGGGGACGTACAATGAGATCTGGGTGTCCTAGTGCATCAGTCACTGAAAGGAAGCATGCAGGTACAGCAGGCAGTGAAGAAAACCAATGGAATGTTGGCCTTCATAACAAGAGGAGTTGAGTATAGGAGCAAAGAGGTCCTCTGCAGTTGTACAGGGCCCTAGTGAGACCACACCTGGAGTACTGTGTGCAGTTTTGGTCTCCACATTTGAGGGAGGATATTCTTGCTATTGAGGTCGTGCAGCGTAGGTTTACTAGGTTAATTCCCGGAATGGCGGGACTGCCATATGTTGAAAGACTGGAGCGACTAGGCTTGTACACACTGGAATTTAGAAGGATGAGAGGGGATCTTATCGAAACATATAAGATTATTAAGGGGTTGGACACGTTAGAGGCAGGAAACATGTTCCCAATGTTGGTGGAGTCCAGAACCAGGGCCCACAGTTTAAGAATAAGGGGTAGGCCATTTAGAACGGAGATGAGGAAAAACGTTTTCAGTCAGAGAGTTGTAAATCTGTGGAATTCACTGCCTCAGAAGGCAGTGGAGGCCAATTCTCTGAATGCATTCAAGAGAGAGCTAGATAGAGCTCTTAAGGATAGCGGAGTCAGGGGGTATGGGGAGAAGGCAGGAAGGGGGTACTGATTGAGAATGATCAGCCATGATCACATTGAATGGTGGTGCTGGCTCGAAGGGCCGAATGGCCTACTCCTGCACCCATTGTCTATTGTCTATCCTGAGATGGCACCATTTAATCTGCACAGGCTTGTTCTGTTGAAATGTATAATTTCATATATCTCCATATTAAGATTTATTTTGCCATTTGTTTCACTCTGCCAAGCTATGTGTATCACTTCAGATCTGTCCTCATAGTTTGCCACGCTTCCAAAACTTTGTGCCAGTCACCCAAGCCTACGTCATGACTAAATATCAAAAGCTCAGTGGTCTCAACTCTGACAGTCCACCAGACCAAGTCTGAAAATAGTCACATCCCACTGTTGTTTCCTGCTTTCTAACTTTTGAGCCCATTTCCTATCTATGCTGCTGTTGACCCTTTCATACCATAGGCTTCAGTTTTGCCACTGAGTTCCTCCAGCAATTTTTTATTTGCTACTTTCAACAGGCATCTGCAGAAATCCCAGGGGATTACAACTACTGGATTCCTTGCAATATACCGTGTTTTTATCACGTCAAGATATTCAAACAGGTTGGTTGGATATGATCTGTTTTTAACAAAATTTGTTCTTGCTTTGCTTAATTAACTGGCTTTTAATTTCTCCCAATTAAATGTTTCTAGATTTTTCTCCACATCTGACCTTTGTGGGTTTCTGGCATTTTCCTTGCACTACTTTTTGAACAAAAGAATGACGTTGTCAATTTCTTTGGTACCTCCCATTCTCTTGTGTAACCTCTGCCGGAAACCTTGCATGCATTCCATCCAGCTAATTGACTCGCTTAAACAGATCTCAGACAGTCAAGCAGTTTCTGTAGAAAGAGAAACCAATTAATTATTCTGAGTCACAAGAGACTGTGGATGCTGGAATCTTGAGGAAAAAAACAAAGCGCTGGAGGAACTAAGCAGGCCAGGCAGCATCCGTGGAGGGAAACGCACAGCGTCATTTCAGTTTGGGTCTGAAGTAGGGTTGCGACCCAAAACGCCCGTTCATTTCCCTCCAGAGATGCTGCCTGGCCCACTGAGTTCCTCCAGCAACTTTTTTTTGGTGCAATTAATGCTTCAGATCAGGGATTCTTCCTCTGAACTGTGGGTAAGAGTGGAAGAGCCGAAGTAGAAGAGTGAGGTGCAAGACCTAAGTCTTTAATGGAGTCTGATCAAGACAAAGCAAATAATAGGGAGAATGAGTACTGATCATGAGGGAGGTATTTTAAAGAAATATGATGAGAAAGGGACATAATGCATAATTATGGGATACAATGGGAAAGCAGGTTTACCTGGCTGGAAATTCAAGATTCATACAAGTAGGTGACAAAGTATTCTCATGCTAGATAAGATGCTCCTTGGTTTATACTGAGCCTCATTTATGGACAGGACAGGTTTGGAGGGATATTTGTCTCGGCGGCAGCGTGAGCCTCGGGGGCAACGGGAGCCTCGGCGGCAGCGGGAGCCTCGGCGGCAACGGGAGCCTCGGTGGTGGTGGGGCCTCAGTGGTGATGGGGCCTCAGTGTTGGTGGGGCCTCAGTGGCAACGGGAGCCTCAGCGGTGGTGGGGCCTCAGTGGTGGTGGGGCCTCAGCGGCAACGGGAGCCTCAGCGGTGGTGGGGCCTCAGTGGCAACGGGAGCCTCAGTGGTGGTGGGGCCTCAGTGGTGGTGGGGCCTCAGCGGCAACGGGAGCCTCAGCGGTGGTGGGGCCTCAGTGGCAACGGGAGCCTCAGCGGTGGTGGGGCCTCAGTGGTAACGGGAGCCTCAGCGGTGGTGGGGCCTCAATGGCAACGGGAGCCACGGTGGTGGTGGGGCCTCGCGATCAGTGGTCGCTGAGCATGAGGGGGGGGAGGGGAAGACAATGGGGATCTGTCGCGGGGGGACTGCTGTGTAGAACAATGGGGACCTGGCGTGGGGGGACCCGGCGTGGGAGAGGGTGGGAGAACAAAGGGGATGCGGTGTGGGGGAGCACTCTATTTTTAGAATTCTCTTCCCAGGGGATAAGCCTGCGTTTGTTCGTTTGTCCGTTCAAGTTAAGGCTGGCTGGCTGCTGTGTGCAGATCGCGGGTCGATCACAAGGCCCCACTGCCTTATCTCATCAGAGATGCTGTCTGACCCGTTGAGTTACTCCAGCATTTTGTGTCTATCTTTGGTTTAAACCAGCATCTGCAGTTCCTTCCTACACATCTTTCCTACAATCTACCCTACCAATGCCTCTCATATTTTTGTTGCAGCCCATCAGTCTTATCTGCTCTTAGGGCAAGGCAAACCTAGCCTATCCAGTCTCTCCTCATTACTGAAACATTAGTTAGTCTCAATGCCATTTTCACTATAACCCATCAAAGCAATCTTAAAATAATATGCTTATTCAAAGCATGCAAGTAAAACAAGAGTTACTGCTTTTCCCCTTGAGTCATTGCTGCATTATATTTTAACTCATTAATTTTACAAACCTTCTGAGAAATCCTGCTGCAAGATACTGAATGAAAACCTGGCCTTATGAGTCAGTAGTTGTTTATAATTTGTTGAACAACTCTACATTTTACACTGTGTGCTTCACACATCTAATCAAACTTTTGCTGTCTCAATCAATCATTCATACACTGGCTCCATGCTGTCTTGAATTCCCTAAGGAATAAACACCGGTGAGTTTGCCACAAATTCAAGGTAGTCAGTTTAGTTATAAACATTGGCTGTTAGCCCTTGGATTCTAGAATAAAGTAAGGCCTTGAAAAAGGCACCCTTTGTTGTGAACCAACTTTCGGATGTTCCTATATTAAGTTTTAAGTTTTAGTCAGTTTTCACTGACCAAGACAGTGAATGATATTGTAATCCATGCTAAATGTATGCATGGATCAACTTGAAAAGCTCAAATACCATGATAAATTTGATCAGATGTTTATTCAACTTTATAAATTGTTACTGGCAGGCCTTCCTTGTTCAGCTGTCCAGAAAGGTGAATCATCCAAATCTTAACTCACATCAAAAGTCATTCACCTAATTCACCCGAACCATTCTTACTTTCCAATTTCTTGTGGTCTATCCCTCTGGCCCCACAATTTTGCCCTGGTGATTGTTTTTAATTGAACTACTTCACTGTTGGTGGGTATGCTGCTAATTGCCAAAGTTCCACGCTGTAGAATTCTCTCCTCAACAGCACAGAGCAAGAGGCATAAAAACTGAATGCTATAATATTTAATGGAGTGCACAAGAGCCATTCGGGCAATCACACCTATAAAATCTTGATCGTAGCAAGACAAGTTTATAATAGTGTTAAATCATATTAAATCCTTGAACCTATATGAAGTATGAAAGCAAAGTATAGTTTTATCTTTGTAAGTCTCTGATTAACAAATACTAGAAAATTGTGCCCAGACTGGACACAACACCTAGGAATGATGGCACAGAACAAGACCATTCTGCCCATTGTCTCTATGCCAGATATAAAGAGCTACAAAATCTAAACCCACTTTCCAGCATTGAGAGGGACGGACAGAGTTGACGTGGGTAGGCTTTTCCCTTTGAGAGTGGGGAAGATTCCAACAAGGGGACATAGCTTCAGAATTGAGGGACAAAGGTTTAGGGGTAACATGAGGGGGAACTTCTTTACTCAGAGGGTTGTGGCTGTATGGAATGGGCTTCCGGTGGAAGTGGTGGAGGCTGGCTCGATTTTATTATTTAAGAGTAAATTGGATAGGTATATGGATAGGAGGGGATTGGAGGGTTATGGTCTGAGTGCAGGTAGATGAGACTAGGTCAGGGAGAATGGTCGGCGTGGACTGGTAGGGCCGGACAGGCCTGTTTCCATGCTGTAGTTGTTATATGTTATAAGGAGCCATTTGAACCACAGTTCTTCAACTGGCAAGTGCGTAGAACAGAGACAATAGACAATAGGTGCAGAAGGAGGCCATTCGGCCCTTCGAGCCAGCACCACCATTCAATGTGATCATGGTTGATCATTCTCAATCAGACCTGGGGTGCATGCATATCATTTCTTGAAATGGTGACACAAGTAGACAAGGTGGTGAAGCTGATGGTTGGCACACATGCCTTAATCGTTTAGGGTATTGAATAGACGCTGGGAAGTCATGTACAGGGTAAGGCTACATTTTAATGGTTTATGATGCTTTTATTGTCACACGTGCAAACGTGCAGTCCATTTGTGAAATTATTTTCTTACATACAGTCTTGTAAAGTATTGTCATACCAAAGCACAATCCCCAATTAGGAAAGTGTACAGAAATTGTCTATTTAACCCACATGCAAGAGCACTGTGTACAGGGCTGGCTGTTAAATTCAGCAGTTCTGCCTTTTTCTTTTTGTGAAGTGAGTCACGTTGGGTATTTTCTAGTCTTCTGGTGCCCTCTTAGTTTAACGATATATAAAAAATTTCAACAATGGGTCCACCCTCTCTGCAGACACTTCCTTAAAAACCCTAGCATGTAGTCCATCAGGTCCTAGCAGCTGGGACTGCAACTATTTACAATATACATTAATGACTTGGATGAAGGGATTAAAAGTACCATTAGCAAATTTGCAGATGATACAAAGCTGGGTGTTAGTGTGAGCTGTGAGGAAGATGCTATGAGGTTGCAGGGTGACTTGGACAGGTTGTGTGAGTGGGCGGATGCATGGCAGATGCAGTTTAATGTGGATAAGTGTGAGGTTATCCACTTTGGTGGTAAGAATAAGAATGCAGATTATTATCTGAATGGTGTCAAGTTAGGAAAAGGGGACGTACAATGAGATCTGGGTGTCCCAGTGCATCAGTCACTGAAAGGAAGCATGCAGGTACAGCAGGCAGTGAAGAAAGCCAATGGAATGTTGGACTTCATAACAAGAGGAGTTGAGTATAGGAGCAAAGAGCTCCTTCTGCAGTTGTACAGAGCCCGAGTCAGACTGCACCTGGAGTACTATGTGCAGTTTTGGTCTCCATATTTGAGGAAGGATATTCTTGCTATTGAGGGCGTGCAGCGTAGGTTTACTAGGTTAATTCCCGGAATGGCGGGACTGTCATATGTTGAAAGACTGGAGTGGCTAGGCTTGTATACACTGGAATTTAGGATGAGAGGGGATCTTCATATCATATCATATATATACAGCCGGAAACAGGCCTTTTCGGCCCACCAAGTCCGTGCCGCCCAGTGATCCCCGTACATTAACAATATCCTACACCCACTAGGGACAATTTTTACATTTACCCAGCCAATTAACCTACATACCTGTACGTCTTTGGAGTGTGGGAGGAAACCGAAGATCTCGGAGAAAACCCACGCAGGTCACGGGGAGAACGTACAAACTCCTTACAGTGCAGCACCCGTAGTCAGGATCGAACCTGAGTCTCCGGCGCTGCATTCGCTGTAAAGCAGCAACTCTACCGCTGCGCTACCGTGCCGCCCATCTTATCGAAACATATAAGATTACTAAGGGGATGGACACGTTAGAGGCAGGAAACATGTTCCCTATGTTGGGGGAGTCCGGAACCAGGGGCCACAGTTTAAGAATAAGGGATAGGCCATTTAGAACAGAGATGAGGAAAAACTTTTTCAGTCAGAGAGTTGTAAATCTGTGGAATTCACTGCCTCAGAAGGCAGTGGAGGCCAATTCTCTGAATGCATTCAAGAGAGAGCTAGATAGAGCTCTTAAGGATAGCGGAGTCAGGGGGTATGGGGAGAAGGCAGGAACGGGGTACTGATTGCGAATGATCAGCCATGATCACATTGAATGGTGGTGCTGGCTCGAAAGGCCAAATGGCCTACTCCTGCACCTATTGTCTATTGTCTATCCTTAGATGGCACCATTTAATCTGCACAGGCTTGTTCTGATGAAATGCATAATTTCATATATCTCCGTATTAAGATTTATTTTGCCATTTGTTTCACTCTGCCAAGCTATATGTATCACTTCAGACCTTTCTGTCATGGGCCTCCTCCAGTGCCATAGTGAGGCCCACCGGAAATTGGAGGAAAAGCACCTCATATTTCGCCTGGGTAGTTTGCAGCGACTTCTCCAACTTTAGATAGTTCCTCTGTCCCTCTCTTCCCCTCCTCCTTCCCAGATCTCCCTCTATCTTCCTGTCTCCACCTATATCCTTCCTTTGTCCCGCCCCCCTGACATCAGTCTGAAGAAGGGTCTTGACCCGAAACGTCACCCATTCCTTCTCTCCCGAGGTGCTGCCTGACCTGCTGAGTTACTCCAGCATTTTGTGAATAAATACCTTCGATTTGTACCAGCATCTGCAGTTATTTTCTTGTATCACTTCAGATCTGTTACTGTCCTCATAGTTTGCCACACTTCCAAAACTTTGTGCCAGTCACCCAAGTCTACGTCATGACTAAATATCAAAAGCTCAGTGGTCTCAACTCTGACAGTCCAAGTAGGTAGGGAGGGAGATGTCGGAGATAGTCCAAGTATATTTAAGGGAAGGATGGAAATTGGAAGTGAAGTGTATGAAGTCAGTGAGTTCTGCATGGGTACAAGAGGTAGCACCAATGCAGTCGTCGAGGTAGAGTTCGGGAATGGGGCCAGTGGACGTCCAGAACAGGGATTGTTCGACGTACCCGACAAAGAGGCAGGCATAGCTAGAGCCCATGCGAGTGCCCATAGCTACGCCTCTGGTTTGGAGGAAGTGGGAGGAGTCAAAGGATAAGTTGTTAAGGGTAACAACCAGCTCTGCTAGGCGAAGGAGGGTGTTAGTAGATGGGGATTGGCTGGTTCTACGGTCGAGGAAGAAACGGAGGGCTTCAAGACCATCCTTGTGGGGGATGGAAGTGTAGAGTGACTTGACATCCATGGTAAAGATGAGGGAGTGGGGGCCTGGAAACCGGAAGTTATCGAGGAGACGGAGAGCATGTGCGGTGTCTTGGACGTAGGTGGGGAAGGATTTGACCAGGGGGGATAGGATGGAGTCGAGGTAGGTGGAAATAAGTTCAGTGGGACATGAGCAGGCAGGGACAATGGGTCTGCCGGGACAGTTCCGTTTATGGATTTTAGGTAGGAGGTAAAATCGGGCCGTGCGGGGCTGGGGAACTATAGGTTTGGAGGCATTAGAGGGTAGATCGCTGGAAATGGTGTGGTCCGTGATGGTGCTGATGATAAAGGTCTGGTGTTTGTCGGTGGGGTCATGGTCCAAGGATAAGTAGGAAGAGGTGTCTGAGAGTTGTCGTCCGGCTTCGGTCCAGTAGAGGTCAGCCCGCCAGACTACCACAGCACCTCCCTTGTCAGCGGGTTTGATGACTAAGTCAGGGTTGTTGCAGAGTGAGTGGAGGGCTGTACGTTCAGGAGGGGAGAGGTTAGAGTTAGTCAGGGGAGTGGAGAATAATATTCACAAAATGCTGGGGTAACTCAGCAGGTCAGGCAGCATCTCAGGAGAAATATTCACAAAATATTTACCTCGATTTGTACCAGCATCTGCAGTTATTTTCTTACACCTTCCGCTGTGAAGATCGACACAACATGGAGTAAACCAGCATCTGCAGTTCCTTCCTTCCACAGTGAAAACTCTGCAAAACATTTTATTTATCTGCCATTTCTTTGCAGTTATTAATTTACCAACCTCATTCTCTCAAGACCCCACATTTACCTAGGCACATTCAAGTAGTATTTGAATGTAATGAGTTTCTCTCTCTATCATCCCACAGAGTGTCACCACCTCCAATCATTCTGCAGACCACTATAAATGTATGCGCTTTGGGTTTTAACCCATTCATTAAGCAAGCAAGCAGGCAAATTTGATCTGTTGATCGGCCACATAAGTCGGCTATGGGAACGGATCTGGCTGCTCCAACTGGGCAGGAGTACTGGAGCCCCTACCGCAGGGGGCAGATTCGATCCGCTGGTTGGCGTAGAATCCCGATGAGGTTGAGAGTGGCTGCCTTACATGGGCTAATCGCCACATTTTCGGGGGGACTCCCGGGGAGTGGTTTTTAAGTGTGTTCTTGTGATTTTGTTTGAATTAAAGGACCTGCAGGTTAATTGGCTTCTGTAAATTGTCTCTAGTGTGCAGGATAGTGCGAGTGCACAGGATGATTGCTTGTTGGCGTGGACTCGGTGCGCCGAAAGACCTGTTAACACACTGTATCCCTAAATGTTATGGCTATGGCGGCGCGTGCAGACGCAGCGGCCCCACGCTCTCCCGATTTTTCGAGTGTTTTTAATGTTTTCTCAAGTTCGTCAAGTTTGTTAAGTTTGTTAAGTAGACAGTATAGTCGTGAGTTCTTGCTGGACAAGAAAACAACAACATCAACAACACTGGACGCTACGCTTGCAGAGGAACTTAGCGGCCTCAGAATACTCTGCCTGACCTCGGCCTCGAGTGCTGCCCCCCGGCTGGAAAGGAGACGCCGCAGGCGGTGTGAGAGGAAGCAGAAGAGGGGTAAGCGCGGAGGCATCCGGGCTAGGCTAGCGGCTAGCCCACACAGACCGGCTATTCCCAGCATGCTAATGGCTAATGTACGCTCACTGGACAATAAAATGGACACTATAAGACTTCTCCGGTCGACCCAGCGTGAGGTGAGGGAATGCTGTGTTTACGTTTTCACGGAAACATGGCTTAATGACAACATCCCGGACTCCGCAGTTCAGCTCGACCGGCTAACATGCTACCGATCGGACAGAGCTACGGTTAGTGGGGGGAAGACTCGCGGCGGCGGTGTGATTGTTTACATCAGTGATGCTTGGTGTCGGGACGCTGTGTTGGTCTACAAACACTGTTCACCGCTGGCGGAGTTTATGTTTGTGAAGTGCCGGCCTTTCTACCTCCCGAGGGAGCTAACAGCTATCCTGTTAGTCGCTGTTTACATCCCTCCCAGTTCCAACAACAAGGACAGAGAGGAGGCACTCTGTGAACTGTACCGGGCCATCTCTGAGCAGCAGACAGCACATCCAGATGGCTTTCTCATCGTAGCTGGGGACTTCAACCATGCTAACCTAAAAACTGTCATGCCTAAAGTATACCAGCATGTTGATTTCCCAACACGAGAAAACAACACCTTGGACCTTGTTTACACGACCATCAAAGGAGCATACAAGGCTTCCCCCCTCCCCCACATCGGCCTCTCTGATCACCTCACCGTTCTGCTGAAACCGGCATACAGACCCCGGGTGAAAGTCACCAAACCAGTTTCAAAAGAGGTACGTGTGTGGTCAGAGGACAGCACAGCTGCACTCCAAAACTGCTTTGAGACCACAGACTGGGGCATGTTCAAGCAGGCAGCAACATACAACAACACAACCAACATCCAGGAATACACAGAGACAGTTACAGGCTACATCACCAAATGCATTGATGATGTGACCCACACCAGAGCCATCACCATCCGGGCTAACCAGAAGCCATGGCTGACAGGGGAGGTCCATGGGCTGCTGAGGGTCCGCAACGTTGCCTTCAGAGAGGGCAATCCAGCCGGTCTCAGAGCAGCCAGGGCCAACCTTTCCAGTGGCATCAGGAAAGCCAAACAACACTACACCCGGTGCATCACAGCCCACTTCAGTGACAGCAGAGTCACATCGAGCTTGTGGAAGGGTATTAGGACTATCACGGACAACAAACCCTTACCACAGACCTGTGACAGTGACACCTCTCTCCTGAACAACCTCAACGGCTTCTTCGCATGCTTTGAAGCACAGAGCAACACACCTGCGCAGAAAACAACTCCCCCCCCCCCCAACGACCAGGCTATTTGTCTGTCTCCAGGCAGTGTGAGGAGCACACTGTTAAGGATTAACACCCGAAAAGCTTCTGGACCTGACAACATTCCTGGTCGTGTGCTAAAAGACTGCGCAGCTGAGCTCACAGATGTCCTCACAGACATCTTCAACATCTCCCTGAGCCAGGCTGTTGTTCCCTCGTGCTTCAAAGAAACCACCATCATACCTGTGCCCAAGAAGTCTTCTCCATCCTGCTTCAACGACTACCGCCCTGTAGCGCTGACTTCAACCATCATGAAGTGCTTCGAGAGGCTGGTCATGAAGCAGATCAGATCCAACCTCCTCCCCTCCCTGGACCCGTTTCAGTTTGCATATCGAGCTAAGCGGTCCACTGAGGATGCCATCTCCTCTGCTCTACACCCAGCCCTCACCCACTTGGACACTAAAAACTCATATGTTAGGATGCTGTTCATAGACTTTAGCTCAGCATTCAACACCATCATCCCCCAGCAGCTGGTTTGTAAACTAACAAATCTGGGTCTCAGCCCCCTTCTCTGCAACTGGCTGCTGGACTTCCTCACTGCCAGACACCAGTCTGTACGGGTCGGCAGCAACACATCGGACACCATCACGCTGAGTACGGGGGCCCCACAAGGATGTGTGCTAAGCCCCCTGCTCTTCACCTTGCTGACCCACGACTGCACACCCACCCACAGCTCCAACCACTTCGTCAAGTTTGCGGACGACACAACCGTGGTGGGTCTCATCAGCAACAACGACGAGACCCACTACAGGAAGGAGGTGAACCAGCTGGCCGCGTGGTGCACAGACAACAATCTCTTCCTGAATGTGGAGAAAACAAAGGAGATTGTTGTCGACTTCAGGAGAACGCACACCCAACACCCCCACCCACTGACCATCAATGGTGCTGCTGTGGAGCAGGTGAGCAGCACCAAATTCCTGGGGGTGAACATCACCGAGGATCTCTCCTGGAGCAACAACACCACGTCCATCGCCAAGAAAGCCCAGCAGCGCCTCTACTTCCTCCGCAAACTGAACAGAGCGGGAGCCCCCACACCCATCATGTACACTTTTTACCGAGGCGCCATTGAGAGCATCCTCAGCAGCTGCATCACTGTGTGGTTCGGAAGCTGCACAGCCTCCAGCCGTAAGACCCTGCAGCGCATAGTGAACACTGCTGAGAGGATCACTGGCGCCTCACTCCCAACACTCCTGGTCCTTTACACCACCTGCCTCACCCGCAAAGCATTGAGCATTGTGGGTGACCCCTCCCACCCCTCCAACAGCCTCTTCACCCTCCTGCCTTCAGGGAGAAGGTTTCGCAGCCTGAGGTCGAGCACCACCCGACTAAAGAACAGTTTTTTCCACCAGGCTGTCAGGATGCTGAACTCTCTCCCCTCCCTCCCTCCTCTCTCCCCTGCCCCCATTGGACCTGGACTTTAACACCCCACACACACATCCAGCACCAGACACTTTTTTTTAACGCTGCTATGGACAGGCTTTGCACTACTGTTCATTATTTTTTTTATTGTAATATATTCATCTTCATCTTTTTTTCATTGAAGTGACTATATTTTATATTGATTGTTGTTTGCTGTGCCTTTTTAATTTTAACTTAATTTAATGCACTTTATTCCTCGGGATTGTGGGAAACGGTATTTCGATTTTCTGTCTGTGTAAACTAACTGGAAATTGACAATAAAGTTGACTTTGAAGTCTAAAGTAACTCTAAAGGCAGCGCCTTTACTAATAGAGCCAAAAAATCAGTGGTGGATCTGTATTACTTTTCCCAATCTTTTCTCATAGATACAATTTTCTAGTTATGGCAACATCCTTGCAAAAGTCCACTGCACCCTTACCTTGTCACTTACATCTTTACCACAATGTGATGCAGTCTTCACACTGATCGTTTTAACATTTTGAACATTTTCAATAAATGTCACAATTCTTATTTTTATTGCCTCAGCAGATAAATGATAAAAACTCACATGTACTTGACCACCTTACTCACCATCCTGCTACCTCTAAGAATGTGTGAATGGGACCTTGCTCCTTAACATCACTCAATAGTCTTCCATTTATTGTATATTCCATGCACCTTACCTAACACATGACCAAGCATCCTCTCAATTAAATTCCATTCACCACCCCCCAAACAGACCAGGCAATCCTGTTCACCACACAGCCATTTGTTTTAAACATCTGGTATGTGAGATTGCAACTAGCAAGATAAACCAGAATTTATAATAATAATTTAGAGATGTGGTCCACTTGGACTATCTGAATGCCACTATGATTATTAAATAAAATTAAGGCAAACAGGAGACAGACACTGTAGAGAGGAACAGAGACTAAGGATTTGTTTATAGAAATTGAGTACGAACAAGGAAGTAATTGTTTGGTTGCAAGGCTAAACATTAGCAGTGAGAGAGGAGGGAGCTGCCCAAAGCACAGCGGGACTGCCAGAGACCCTCTCGGTACTGCGGCCATCGACCGACCGACCGCTCCTTCCCCTCACCCTACTTTATACATCTTTCTCTACCCCTCATGGGTTCTGGGATTTTCCTCTGCCCTCACCCAATGTTCTAGATCTTTCTCTGCACCGCCTGTCCCCACATCTTCCTTATCTGCTCTCATCCCCGACCCTCTTTTTGGATCTTTCTCATGACATCGATCTCCCCAACCCCTCCCCCGTTCTCAATCATGCCCTCTTTGTTCTTGACCCCCTGGCCCCCATGTTCATGACCATTCTCCTCCCCCCGCCCCCATGTTCATGACCATTCTCCTCCCCCCGCCCCCATGTTCGACCATTCTCCTCCCCCCCCGCCCCCATGTTCGACCATTCTCCTCCCCCGCCCCCATGTTCGACCATTCTCTCCACCCCCCCACGGTCCTCATGTTCTTGATCATCCCTCCCCCCCCCCCCCCCCCCGTTCTGGATTATTCCCCCATGTTTTGGACCATTCCCCCTGGTTCTGGATCATTCCCCATGTTCTGGATCGTATCCTGTGTTCTGGATCGTTCCCCCGTGTTCTGGATCATTCCCCGCGTTCTGGATCATTCTCCATGTTCTGGATAGTTCCCCGTGTTCTGGATCATTCCCCGCAGCCGCTGACTCACGCTCCGGCCACGCGACCATCACGCGGAGTGACGCGCCCGTCACGTGGCGGCCGCCCGTCGCTCGGGACAACGGCCATTGTCGACGTCAGCGCCCCTCCGCCAATCAGCGCCGAGGCCGCTCGGGCCGCCGCACAGCTCGCGGAAAGTAAACCGTTGCGCGGAGACGGCGGTTGGCAGAGAGCCGACCCGCAGCCCCAGCCCGCACACTACCGCACACACAGCAAACACCACCCGCAATACTCTCACCAATACTGCACCGCGTTTTCCAGCCGAGACCGACAGCGAACGTCGCGGCGAGAGTTTCTGGCACTACTTGCCGCGCGGAAGGAGCGGACGAAGGGGTGAGGCGGCGCCGGTTATAAAAAGCAGCGCAGCGGCGGCCGGAAACCACAGTTGGAGCCGGAAGTGAGCATCCAGTACAGAATTTGGAGAACGAGCGAACGAACGAACTAAGGTAAGGAGGTGGGCGGCGGCCGGAGCTGTGAGGGTCCGGAGCGGTGAAGGGCCGGGAGAGCGGGGCGAGGCGGACCACTGCGGGTGTAATGATCCCGGCGGGGCGGGGCGGGGCGGGGGGGGGGGGGGTTGACGATTCGGGTTTTTAGGCGAGAGGGCCAAATGGCGCCGTGACGGTTGGCGGGCGGACGGACGAGCAGGGACCGGCGAGTGACCGGCGCTGTGAGGGGCCGGGAGAGTGCGGTGCGGCGGCGCGGCGGTGTGGGGCGAAGTGGGTGTAAGGTTCCCGGGGGCGGGGGCAGAGCGCGTTTTCGGGCGAGATGGCGCAGTGACGGTTGGCGGGCGGGGCTGACGGAAGAGCAGAGGCAGAGCGGGTGAGGGAAGGACTGGTGAGGCGATATGACGGCTTGGCTTGGGGTCTGAGGTGATATGGGATGGCGCCATGACGGTTGGAAGACCAGCCGGGACTGGGGGGACGGGACACAGCGGGTGATCGACAGGATCGCGCCCAAGGGGGAGGAGCGGTTCTCGATGTCGACAGCAGGAGGACGGGCGGGGCTGGCGACGCAGATGAACAAACAACCAGCAGGACAGATTCGTTATTCATGTTGAGGTTAAAAAAAAAACCCGACCAGAGGCAGTGGATCGGACGAGTCTCGTGGTTGGCACAGCAGGCAGGGTGGGCTCCCACTGTATATTCTACTGCATAGGTTAAGAGATGTTTTGGGCTCAGCATTGTGGGTGTATCTTGTGAGGCTGTTTTTTAAAATGGCGGATGTGTTGATTGCACTAAAATTGTCTGTTATTTGCCAGTTCAAAATGCAGATCTTTGTGAAGACCCTTACTGGGAAGACCATAACCCTTGAGGTGGAGCCAAGTGACACCATCGAGAATGTCAAGGCCAAGATTCAAGACAAAGAAGGTATACCCCCAGACCAACAGCGTCTGATCTTTGCAGGAAAACAGCTGGAAGATGGACGAACCCTGTCTGACTACAACATACAGAAGGAATCCACCCTTCACCTTGTCCTGCGACTTCGTGGTGGAATGCAGATCTTTGTGAAGACCCTCACTGGGAAGACCATCACGCTGGAAGTGGAGTCAAGTGACACCATAGAAAATATCAAAGCCAAGATTCAGGACAAAGAAGGTATTCCCCCAGACCAACAGCGTCTGATCTTTGCAGGAAAACAGCTGGAAGATGGACGAACCCTGTCTGACTACAACATTCAGAAAGAATCCACCCTTCACCTTGTCCTGCGACTCCGTGGTGGAATGCAGATCTTTGTGAAGACCCTCACTGGAAAGACCATAACCCTTGAGGTGGAGCCAAGTGACACCATCGAGAATGTCAAAGCCAAGATTCAAGATAAAGAAGGTATACCCCCAGACCAACAGCGCTTGATCTTTGCTGGGAAACAGCTGGAGGAAGGGCGTACTCTATCTGACTACAACATTCAGAAGGAATCCACTCTTCACCTTGTCTTGAGACTCCGTGGTGGAATGCAGATCTTTGTGAAGACCCTCACTGGGAAGACCATCACCCTTGAGGTGGAGCCAAGTGACAGCATCGAGAATGTCAAAGCCAAGATTCAAGATAAAGAAGGTATACCCCCAGACCAACAGCGCTTGATCTTTGCAGGAAAACAGCTGGAAGATGGACGAACCCTGTCTGACTACAACATTCAGAAGGAATCCACCCTGCATCTCGTCTTGAGACTTCGTGGTGGAATGCAGATCTTTGTGAAGACACTCACTGGGAAGACCATCACCCTTGAGGTGGAGCCAAGTGACAGCATCGAGAATGTCAAAGCCAAGATTCAAGACAAAGAAGGTATTCCCCCAGACCAACAGCGCTTGATCTTTGCAGGAAAACAGCTTGAAGATGGACGGACCCTGTCTGACTACAACATTCAGAAGGAATCCACCCTTCACCTTGTCTTGAGACTCCGTGGTGGAATGCAGATCTTTGTGAAGACCCTCACTGGAAAGACCATCACCCTTGAGGTGGAGCCAAGTGACAGCATCGAGAATGTCAAAGCCAAGATTCAAGACAAAGAAGGTATTCCCCCAGACCAACAGCGCTTGATCTTTGCAGGAAAACAGCTTGAAGATGGACGGACCCTGTCTGACTACAACATTCAGAAGGAATCCACCCTTCACCTTGTCTTGAGACTCCGTGGTGGAATGCAGATCTTTGTGAAGACCCTCACTGGAAAGACCATAACCCTTGAGGTGGAGCCAAGTGACACCATCGAGAATGTCAAAGCCAAGATTCAAGATAAAGAAGGTATACCCCCAGACCAACAGCGCTTGATCTTTGCAGGAAAACAGCTGGAAGATGGACGAACCCTGTCTGACTACAACATTCAGAAGGAATCCACCCTGCATCTCGTCTTGAGACTTCGTGGTGGAATGCAGATCTTTGTGAAGACACTCACTGGGAAGACCATCACACTGGAAGTGGAGTCAAGTGACACCGTAGAAAATGTTAAAGCCAAGATTCAAGATAAAGAAGGTATTCCCCCAGACCAACAGCGTCTGATCTTTGCAGGAAAACAGCTGGAAGATGGACGAACCCTGTCTGACTACAACATTCAGAAAGAATCCACCCTTCACCTTGTCCTGCGACTCCGTGGTGGAATGCAGATCTTTGTGAAGACCCTCACTGGAAAGACCATAACCCTTGAGGTGGAGCCAAGTGACACCATCGAGAATGTCAAAGCCAAGATTCAAGATAAAGAAGGTATACCACCAGACCAACAGCGCTTAATCTTTGCTGGGAAACAGCTGGAGGAAGGGCGTACTCTATCTGACTACAACATTCAGAAGGAATCCACTCTTCACCTTGTCTTGAGACTCCGTGGTGGAATGCAGATCTTTGTGAAGACCCTCACTGGGAAGACCATCACCCTTGAGGTGGAGCCAAGTGACAGCATCGAGAATGTCAAAGCCAAGATTCAAGACAAAGAAGGTATTCCCCCAGACCAACAGCGCTTGATCTTTGCAGGAAAACAGCTTGAAGATGGACGAACCCTGTCTGACTACAACATACAGAAGGAATCCACCCTTCACCTTGTCCTGCGACTTCGTGGTGGAATGCAGATCTTTGTGAAGACCCTCACTGGGAAGACCATCACGCTGGAAGTGGAGTCAAGTGACACTATAGAAAATATTAAAGCCAAGATTCAGGACAAAGAAGGTATTCCCCCAGATCAACAGCGTCTGATCTTTGCAGGAAAACAGCTGGAAGATGGACGAACCCTGTCTGACTACAACATTCAGAAAGAATCCACCCTTCACCTTGTCCTGCGACTCCGTGGTGGAATGCAGATCTTTGTGAAGACCCTCACTGGAAAGACCATAACCCTTGAGGTGGAGCCAAGTGACACCATCGAGAATGTCAAAGCCAAGATTCAAGATAAAGAAGGTATACCCCCAGACCAACAGCGCTTGATCTTTGCTGGGAAACAGCTGGAGGAAGGGCGTACTCTATCTGACTACAACATTCAGAAGGAATCCACTCTTCACCTTGTCTTGAGACTCCGTGGTGGAATGCAGATCTTTGTGAAGACCCTCACTGGAAAGACCATCACCCTTGAGGTGGAGCCAAGTGACACCATTGAGAATGTCAAAGCCAAGATTCAAGATAAAGAAGGTATACCCCCAGACCAACAGCGCTTGATCTTTGCAGGAAAACAGCTGGAAGATGGACGAACCCTGTCTGACTACAACATTCAGAAGGAATCCACCCTGCATCTCGTCTTGAGACTTCGTGGTGGAATGCAGATCTTTGTGAAGACACTCACTGGGAAGACCATCACACTGGAAGTGGAGTCAAGTGACACCATAGAAAATGTCAAAGCCAAGATTCAAGATAAAGAAGGTATTCCCCCAGACCAACAGCGTCTGATCTTTGCAGGAAAACAGCTGGAAGATGGACGAACCCTGTCTGACTACAACATTCAGAAAGAATCCACCCTTCACCTTGTCCTGCGACTCCGTGGTGGAATGCAGATCTTTGTGAAGACCCTCACTGGAAAGACCATAACCCTTGAGGTGGAGCCAAGTGACACCATCGAGAATGTCAAAGCCAAGATTCAAGATAAAGAAGGTATACCCCCAGACCAACAGCGCTTGATCTTTGCTGGGAAACAGCTGGAGGAAGGGCGTACTCTATCTGACTACAACATTCAGAAGGAATCCACTCTTCACCTTGTCTTGAGACTCCGTGGTGGAATGCAGATCTTTGTGAAGACCCTCACTGGGAAGACCATCACCCTTGAGGTGGAGCCAAGTGACAGCATCGAGAATGTCAAAGCCAAGATTCAAGACAAAGAAGGTATACCCCCAGACCAACAGCGCTTGATCTTTGCAGGAAAACAGCTGGAAGATGGACGAACCCTGTCTGACTACAACATTCAGAAAGAATCCACCCTTCACCTTGTCCTGCGACTCCGTGGTGGAATGCAGATCTTTGTGAAGACCCTCACTGGGAAGACCATCACCCTTGAGGTGGAGCCAAGTGACAGCATCGAGAATGTCAAAGCCAAGATTCAAGACAAAGAAGGTATACCCCCAGACCAACAGCGCTTGATCTTTGCAGGAAAACAGCTGGAAGATGGACGAACCCTGTCTGACTACAACATTCAGAAAGAATCCACCCTTCACCTTGTCCTGCGACTCCGTGGTGGAATGCAGATCTTTGTGAAGACCCTCACTGGGAAGACCATCACCCTTGAGGTGGAGCCAAGTGACAGCATCGAGAATGTCAAAGCCAAGATTCAAGACAAAGAAGGTATACCCCCAGACCAACAGCGCTTGATCTTTGCAGGAAAACAGCTTGAAGATGGACGAACCCTGTCTGACTACAACATTCAGAAAGAATCCACCCTTCACCTTGTCCTGCGACTCCGTGGTGGAATGCAGATCTTTGTGAAGACCCTCACTGGGAAGACCATCACCCTTGAGGTGGAGCCAAGTGACAGCATCGAGAATGTCAAAGCCAAAATTCAAGATAAAGAAGGTATACCCCCAGACCAACAGCGCTTGATCTTTGCAGGAAAACAGCTTGAAGATGGACGAACCCTGTCTGACTACAACATTCAGAAGGAATCCACCCTGCATCTTGTCCTGCGACTCCGTGGTGGAATGCAGATCTTTGTGAAGACCCTCACTGGGAAGACCATCACACTGGAAGTGGAGTCAAGTGACACCATAGAAAATGTCAAAGCCAAGATTCAGGACAAAGAAGGTATTCCTCCAGACCAACAGCGCTTGATCTTTGCTGGGAAACAGCTGGAGGAAGGGCGTACTCTGTCTGACTACAACATTCAAAAAGAATCCACCCTGCACTTGGTCTTGAGACTGCGTGGTGGGCTTTAAGTATGTTCTGGTCCTAATCATTTTGGACTGCACTGTAATTTTTAATGCATTCTGTATGCTTTAATGAGCAAACTCCTTGAGTATATGAAGCATTGTAGATAATAAAGATTTTGTCAAATATTTGTTATAGCCAATTTGTACATTTGTTATAGCCCTGTAAAATATAACTAGTAAGCTGAAAACAGCCGGTGCAGTTTTGTTTAAATCGCCTATATGTAGGTAGGTTCTCAGCCAAAACATTGGGGGGGGGGGGGGGGGGGGTGGATGGGGTACATTAAAATATTGTAAGTGGGCTGGAAAATAAAAGTGACAAGTTGTTGAATGGTACGTAAATGTAACAACTGGGTGAGGGACTGCAAATGGTGAAATCTGGAGAATTAAGTAAACAGGAAGAAATCAGTGGGTCAAGCAACAACTGTCAAAGGGAAGGTTGGTCATCATGTGATTTTGCATCATGTCTGACGAGATTGGTCCCTGGGATGGCGGGTTGAAAGATTGAAAAGACGAGGCTTGTATTCACTGGAGTTTAGAAGGATGAGAGGGGATCTTATAGAAACATAAAATTATAAATGGACTGGACAAGCTAGATGCAGGAAAAATGTTCCCAATGTTGGGCGAGTCACAGTCTTAGAATAAAGGGGATGCCATTTAAAACTGAGGTGAGAAAAAATGTTTTCACCCAAAGTTGTGAATTTGTGGAATTCTCTGCACAGAGGGCAGTGGAAGCCAAATCACTGGATGGATTTAAGAGAGAGTTAGATAGAGCTCTAGGGGCTAGTGGAATCAAGGGATATGGGGAGAAAGCAGGCACGGTTATTGATTGGGGACGATCATCCATGATCACAGTGAATGGCGGTGCTGGCTCGAAGGGCCGAATGGCCTCCTCCTGCACCTATTTTCTATGGGTGTACAAGTTGAAGTTAATTTGGTACTCGCCTCCCTTCTCACTAGGTACATGTTAACTAGGTACATGTTGAAGTGTACAAGTACGTGGAGAAACCTCAAAAGCCTATATTATGGTAAGGTTGTTCCTTTATTACACAAGTAATGGCAGTCAGTGGGCTGGTGTAAACCACCTGTGAGATGTGGAAGATCTAGGAAGTTTAGTGATAGAGTGGAAATGGGCCGATCTTGAGACAAATTTAAGGAAGCCAATTAACCTATAAATCTACGGCTTTGGACCGTGGGAGGAAACCAGAGCACCCAGAGAAACAAAGTGCGCTGGGAGAATGTACAAACTTTGCACAGACACCCACAGGGATGGAACCAAGTCTCTGGCATGTAGGTAGAATGAAGAAAGAGGTTGTGCTAAAGGAATTTGAGCAGCTAGGTACCAAATTGTAAAACAGAACCAAGAAGATAATAATCTCTGGATTGCTATGTGAACTGCGTGCAAATTGGCATAGGGTTGAGAGGATTAGAGAGTTGGACACGTGGCTCAAAGACTGGTGGAGTAGGTTTGAATTTGTGGGACAATGACACCAGTATTGGGGAAGGACAGAAGTGTTTTAGACTATTTGAACCTGACTGGAACCAGACTCCTGGCAGGACTGGAGAACCAGGGCTGGAGATAGAGCTTTAAACTTAAAAACTAAATTGGAAGGGTAAGGGTGGAGTTAGAGAGTGCAGAAAATGTTACAGAAGTCTCCCAAATTAATAGGATGGAAAGTTTAAGAAGGGATAAGAAAGTAAGGTTGGGGAAAATCTAGACTGGTGTGAGAAGGGAGGTGAGTACCAAATTAATTTGAATGTAGTACAAGAAACAGTGGATGAGCCTGTAGTAGAGTTAGAGATTGGTAAGTGTGATGTGGGAATTACAGGCTGCAAGAGGATCGGAGTTGAATATTCGGGGTTATATGTCGTATCGGAATGACAAATGAAATTCAGTCCTTAGTGACATTGGATCAGAAGATGAGTCATTGTGGATAGAGCTGAGAAATTACATGGGTAAAAAGGCCCTAATGGGAGTTATTTACAGGCCCTCAAACTAGCCAGGATATAGGGTTAAGTTACATCAGGAGATAAAATTGGCATGTAAAAAAGCAATGCTACAGTGGCCATGGGAGATTTCAACATACGGGTCGACTGGGAAAATCAGGTTGGTACTGGACCCCAAGAAGGAATTTGTAGAATGCTTCTGAGATGGATTCTTAGAGCAGCTTGTAGTGGAGCCTACCAGGGAAAGGCAATTTTGGATTTAGTGTTATGTAAGAACAGGATTTGATAAGGGAACGCGAGGTAAAGGAACCATTAGAGGTAGTGACCACAATATGATAACGTTTTAATCTGCAATTTGAAAGGGAGAAGGTGATATCGGATTGCAGCTGGGCAAAGGGGACTACAGAGGAATGAGGTAGGAGCTGGGCAAAGTGGACTGGAAAGGGACCCTAGCAGGGATGACAGTGGAACAGCAATGGCAGGAATTTCTGGGAATAATCTAGAAGATGCAGGATCTTTTCATTCCAAAGAGGAAGAGAATAGGCAACCCTGGCTGACAAGGGAAGTCAAGGACAGTACTAAACTAAAACAAGGCGTATAACAGAGCAAAGATAGTGGGAAGCCAGAAAGTAACTAAAAAGGCAATATGGGGAGAAAATATGAAGGTAAGCCAACCAATAATATAAAATAATAATAATGCATTACATTTATATAGCGCTTTTCAAACACTCAAAGACGCTTTACAGGGATTACGAGAACATAGAGAAGAAAATAAATAGATAAATAAGTAAACGAACAGAAAAAGGAGACAGAAGGTGAGGTGACGGTCAGTGGTTGAAGGCAGTGCTGAACAGGTGAGACTTCAGTGATGTTTTGAATGTGGTGAGTGAGGAGGAGTCTCTGACGGTTTGGGGTAGAGTTCCAGAGGGTGGGAGCAGCGATGGAGAAAGCCCTGTCCCCCCAGGATCTGAGTTTGGTCCGGATGGGGGGGGGGGGGGGGACAGGAGGTTGGCAGCAGCAGAGCGGAGGGTGCAGGTGGGAGTGTGTCTGTGGAGGAGGTCAGTCAGGTAGGATGGGGCCAGGTTATGGAGGGCTTTGTAGGTCATGAGGAGGATTTTGTACTGGATTCTCTGGGGGATGGGGAGCCAGTGGAGCTTGTAAAGGACGGGGGTGATATGGTCACGGATCGGGGAGTGGGTGAGTAGACGGGCAGCGGAGTTTTGAATGTATTGAAGTTTACTGATGATTTTTGAGGGTGAGCCATAGAGGAGGCTGTTGCAGTAGTCCAGACGGGAGGTGATGAAGGCGTGGATGAGGGTTTCTGCAGCTGTGGAGGAGAGGGATGGACGGAGACGGGCGATGTTTTTGAGGTGGAAGAAGGCTGTCTTGGTGATGTGTTTGTCGAAGGAGAGGGTTTGATCAAAGATGATTCCAAGATTCCGGATGTGAGGGGAGGTGGATACTTGGAGACCATCAATATTGAGGATGAAGTTTTGGGTGGATTTGGTGAGCGTTTTTGGACCAATGATGATGATTTTGGATTTGTTGCAGTTGAGTTTGAGGAAATTTGATTGAAGCCAAGATTTTATTTCAGTGATGCAGTTTGTCTGTGGTGTGTGGTGGTGGAGATGAGGAGCTGGATATCATTGGCGAAGCAGTGGAAGTTGAGACCATGACGGCGGATTAATTGACCAAGGGGGAACAGGTAGAGGATGGAGGAGGGGGCCAAGGACTGAGCCTTGGGGGACACCTTGGGGGAGGGGAGCGGTGGGGGATTCTTCAGTTATATAAAAGTGCAAGAAAGGAAAAAGAATGGGCATTGGACTGCTGGAGGATGATGCAGAAGTGATAATGGGGATTATCATCCCCCTGACCCCCTACAGACGGTCAGTCACAATACCCATGGGGTCGCATTCACAGGGGGAGGAGTTGAGGATGGAGACCCCCTGTCCTGCTTCCATAGGGGTGTGGCCAGGTCCCCCAGCAGATATATTCGGCAGCCTTTTACCTGAAGCCGTACCTTTTGCTGTACGGGGTGGGGGTGGGAGGAATGTACAGCACTGGTTGGTTTTAGTGAACATTAGGGCAGAACACACCATAGTCCCGGGAAGATACACGGCCCGAGGGTGCTGGTGGATGGGTTAGGGGGTGCCCTCACCCCCGCCCAACAACCTACCTTCCCGTGTCCATTGGAAGCGGGCCCTCGGTAACTACTTCATTATCCCCTCCCCCGAGTGCTTATTGGGAATGAACGTGGTGCGAGGCCGGTCCTCACAAACCAGCAGGGGGGTGTTCACCTTTGGCATTGCCTGAGCCACTGTGCTAGTGGATATGCCAAGTGGGAACCATTGGTGGTCCCGCCTCCCTCAGGGTGATTCACACCAAGCAGTATGCATACCTGGTAGTACCATGGAGATTAGAGATACAGCCGAGGCCTTGCATAAGACTGGGGTCATCAGAATGGCCACTTCTGCCTATAACAGTCCGGTCCGGCCGGTACGGAAAGCGCACGGCACATGGAGAATGACAATTGAATTCCATCAGTTGAACAAACACCCCGCCACTCTCCTCCGCCGTCCTGGATGTGGTGACCATAGTGGGGGGCATGAAGGGAACCTTGGTATGCGGTAATTGACTTGGCCAATGCTTTATTCTTGATTCCTGAGTCCCGATTCCCAGGATCAATTAGCATTTACGTGAGAGGGACGGCAGTACACCTTTTGCCGCCTACCACAGGGGTACGTACACAGCTCCACCCTTTGTCATGGTATTATTGCCAGGGATCTGGAAACAGTTCCCTTGGATTCCACCGTCTCCATGTCTCATTATATCGATGATGTGTTGCTGCAGGGGCCTAGCGAGGTGGTGGTGGCTGAGGCCTTGGATGCAGCTATGATATGGCTCCAGGAGGTACATTAACCCTGATAAGGTCCAGGGACCAGGCCAGAATGTTGTTTTCTTAGGTATACAGTGGCACTCGGGCCACCGCGAAATTCTAGAAAAGGCCAGGAAGGAAATCCTGAATGCCTCGGTGCCTACCACAAAGGTGGAGAGAGATTTGTGGGTCTTCTTGGTTACAGACGACAACACATTCCCCACCTCACCATGATCTTAAAGCACCAGATACCAGGTATCCCGGAAAGACTGCCTTTGTGTGGGTGACCAGCAGGAGGAGTTCAAGGCTGCCACAATGGCTGTGAAGCAGGCATTGCCCCTGGCGCCCCATCAACAGAGGCCCCCCTACGAGTTGCAGGTCTCGGCAACACCAAAAGTGTCCGAATGGAGCCTGTGGCGCCCGTGGCAGGTGAACGTGGGTAGGCGAGTCCCCATAGGGTTTTGGACCCTGCTGGAGGCAGCTGCCTGGTACACACCCTTCTGCAATTATTGGCCTGCTATTGGGACTTCCTGGCCACAGACCACCACCTCAACTGCAATAATGAGACCACACCTGCCCATTATGCAGTGGGATAAATCCGAGCAGGTCACACAAGGAGGGCTGGGCCCAACGTCAGTCCATTGTTAAATGGAAATGGTATATCTCCGATAGGGCAGACAAGAGGCACAATGGGGTGAGCTGTCTGCATAAGCAGGTTACGGCCCTCCCTGCGAACGAAATGGGGGTGATGCAGGAGGATGTTCCACTGGAACCCGTCCCATGGGGTAAGCCCTATTCCGGCTGAGGACTTGATTCCGGATGAGGAAAGACATGCGTGGTTCACGGACAGCTCCAGCATCGGAAGGGTGGCAAATAATGGTGGAGAACTGCGGCCAACACTGGTGAAATCCTACAGGTAGAGGGAGAAGGGGGATCTAGTCAGCTGGGGGATCGGGCCACTCCTGCAACAAAATAAGAAAATATGTATTTACCTTGATGGATACCTATTCAGGAGTATTGATGGTGTACATCAAAAGATTGCATCAACTGTGTATGGTAATACAATTGCTGTACAGTTCCCAACATGGGAAATACAGTCCGATAACGACTCCCACTTTGCGGGATCCCGAGTCCAGGAATGGGCTGTGGAATCTGGCATTATATGAGTTTTCCACATCCCGTACTACCCTGCACCTATCGAACGCATGAATGGGCTACTGAAACAGCAAATAAAGTCCCTGACACCAATGCGTACCCTCCAGTCCTGCAACCTGAACGCTCGGCCGTTGAACCAAGGAGGATCACCTATGTGGCAGCAGTTGGCAGTGTCGGACCCCCCAAAGACTGAGGAAGTGGAATTGGTGGAGGAAAAATCAGGAACGGTCTGGGTACAGTATTCCCAAAAGCCACCGGAAAACAGGGAGATATGTGATGGGTAGTTTTGCCGGGGGAACAGGGGATGGCATGCTTAAACACCCAGAGGCCAAGGAAAAGACAGTGAGTGCGCTTTTCCTCCACAGGCCCAGGTGCTCAAGGAGGAGTATCACCAGGACTGAACGGTCACCCTCAGCTATGAATTCGCCCAAAGGCTAAATGTCTCAGCATGCTGTGTGTGTAAACACAGCCAGTACCACAGTGGGCGCATCCCACTGTGGACAGTCCCCTTAAATCATAGCGAACAATTGTCCGCGTGGTGTTTTTGTAATAATAATAATAATATATTCCTTTATTCGTCCCACACCGGGGAAATTTACAAGACCAGGAGTAGTGCGACTGGGAACTGCCACTGACTCACCCTTGATTGCCAGTGTCACTGCTTTGACAGGTGGTACATTCCGCCATTCAACCACACTCGTGTGGGAAGGAAGCCCTACTTCCGCCTAACGGGCTGACGAGTCCAGTAATTATTGTAACTGCCGTTGAGGGGACGGGCCCTTCCCTGGGTAATAGTACCTGTACCACATACACCACGGGGCTCTCCCACGCCCGGTTAATGGAACCTACTGGGTGTGTGGCCTGTGGGCCTACCCCAGGCTCCCGGGAATGCCAGGGGTGTACTTCAGGGCATGAGAGAGACCAATGCCCTAGAGGGGATGCTGTTACCTGGCATACTGTATGTGGTACCCCACCTGAGACACTTGCCATCCTTACCATCATACTCCTGGCAAGGACATGGGAAAGAGAACTGAGGACCTTCGTATGGACGGGGGGGATGCAAAAAAAAGGGTGACCAGGGGTTGGGGGGGCTGTGAGAACAAAGAGGGAGCCTGCATGGGGGAGGCACTGACAGAACAGAGGCACCTGGCGTGGGAGGGCCACCAAGAACAGGGGGACTGTATTGAATACTTTGGCACTTTATTGCCGCCCTACACGTGACGACTCTGCATACTTTGTATATGGTATGCAAAACAGAATTTCACCAACATGTCACATATTATAATAACGTATTGATCAATCAGTCAATTAAAGTAAAGAATTTGGTGGCAGGGAGAGTGGTTGTGAGATGGGAACAAATTTGAGGGGAGAAAAATACTGAAAGTATCTTGGTAAAGCTTTTCACTGAACCTCGGTACGTGTGACAATAAACTAAACTGAAAGGAGGCAGAAACCTTCATTTTACATACTATTTTTTAAATGAAGGTTTCTGCCTCCTTTCAGTTTAGTTTGCAATGTAAAAATCTCTGGACAATGAATTGTGGATTTGGTTTAAATATTTTTATTGTGCCCTGATGTTATTTCTAGAATGATGCAGATACAAATGATTCTGTCAACGTAGTTTCCTTATTTTCCACTATAATTGTTTCTGTGCCTTAAACTTAACTCTTTCTAGCTTTTAAGCTTGCTATCTACTCTATCAATCCATCTTCCCCACAATTATCAGGGTTCTGAACAGACCTTCCAAAAGCTGGGGTACTGTCCGATTCACCTCCACCCCATTGTGACCATTGGACTTTGTCTCTGGACCTGATGCGCCACAATGCTGGGAACTATATTCTGCACTCTGTATCTTGCCTTTTCATCTATTTATTGTACTCGGGTTTCAATTGATTGTATCTACGTATGGTATATCTGATCTTATGTGGCATGTAAAACAAAGCTTTTCACCGTAGCTCGGAACACATGACAATAACAGCCTCTATCAAACTAATTCTATTATGACTGATTCTTGACTTATCAAGAACAACAGAAAAACACTGCGCCTAATTCTGTTCTGCCAATGATATGATTTGAACTTCAATTCTCCACATTTCAGAATGAGTCTTTTGGGCAGCAAAATCATAATTTGTGATTTCATAGAGATTACATTGTAGCCCAAAGATAGACACAAGAAGAAAAAGGATGGGTGACATTTCGGCCGGGACCCTTCTTGAAGAAGTTTCCTTGAAGATAGGTCCGGCCTGAAATGTCACCATCCTTTTTCTCCAGAGATGCTGCCTGTTCCGCTGAGTTACTCCAACACTTTTGTGTCTATCTTCGGTATAAATCTACATCTGCAGTTCATTTCTACACACTTTACATGGCAGCCCATTTGCTGAGCATGTTGTGTCAGAGCACGTGAGAGTTTGAGAGCACTCCCTGCTGTGAGAGATGGGCTCTGTATCGTGTCTCCACACCTCTTTGGACTGCATCAGTCAGCTTTCTGCTTAATTCTGATCTTCTTGGTTCATGGATTCTATCCAGTTCGTCACTATCCAGGTGGTGTCCAAACAGTTGAAACTGTCCGTAAAGGAAGAAAATAAGTTAGTTCCCGAGGAGTGTCAAGACTTAAGCACAATATTCACAACATTCTAGCTACTCAGATTGGATGAGACAATTATCTCAACTTGAATTGAATTACCTCACTTGAATTTTCTCAACATTCATGCTTGTTTACTATTTCTGCAATATTGAACTGCATAATGGTTTCTAAAGTAGTGAATGATGGGAGGTCCTTCATCCCAAGTGCAAGCTGCAAGTGTCGGAGGGTGGTACAGCAGTTAGTGGTATAGTTAGTTGTATAGCAGTTATTGTTACAGCTTCACGCCTGTAGATATCCGGGTTTGATCATGACCTTGGTTGCTGACTGTGAGGAGCTTGAATGTTTTCTCTGTTACGTCTGGGTTTCCACCCTGTGACATCTACCACTGAGCCAATGTGGTATTCAATCGCTCGCTCATGCTAGATCCCATGCTGCTATTTCCATCCATGTCTCAAATACATTGCTGGTTAATTAGCTATTGTTAATTACACCATTAGTGTAGGCAAGTTGCAAAAAGAATTGGAAGAATTGATAGGCATGTGAGGGAATACATCGCAGGGATGCAGAGAAATTAGGAGAAGGGAAATGGGACTGGAATTTCTTCCCTGGGACCAGCATAGGCTGAATGGTTGTTGCCTGTTGATTAGGTCTTGCAGTTCATGTACACAGTTACACGGTATGAACGAAAACCCTTTGGCCCATTTCGTCCATGCCTGTCAAGATGGAGCCACAGCTTGTGGTGCTCTTCAGAGCAATGTGCTAAGCCCAACCACCTTCAGCTGCTTCACTCTTCCATCATAAGCGGATGTTCACTGTTGTTGCATAATGTTCAATTCCATTTGCAACTCCTCAACAAATTATAACACACAGGCATTAATTGCTAAAAGGTCAGAAAGTGTTCAAACACGGGCTGATGAGTGGCAAGGAACATTTGTGCTGTGTAAGTTCCAAGCAAAGCAAGAATGTAACCATTTATCCTTAATGCACAAGAATGTTTTATTGCCAACAACAGAAACCCAATCCTAGAATTCTCTACAGATTAGCATTAGCCGCAGTGGTTCCACATTCTTGCACATTACCGCCTCTCAACGGCAGTAAAGGACAGAAAATAAATGGTAGCCTTGTCAGCAATGCCCATCTCCCAGTGTATGAAATAAACACAGTGGCGCAGCGTAGGGAGCAGCACGGTGGAGTTGCTGCCTTACAGCGCCGGAGACCTGGGTTCCATCCTGGCTAAGGGTGCTGTCTGTACGGAGTTTGTACGTTCTCTCCATGGGTGTTCCCTGGGTGCTCTGGTTTCCCCCCACATCCCAAAGACGTACAGGTTTGTAGAGTTCAATTGGCACAGGTGAAGATTGTAAATGATTCCTAGTGTATGGGATAGTGCTAGTGTAGGGATCTGTGGTTGGTGCGGACTCGGTGGATCGAAGGACTGTTTCCACGCTGTATCTCTAAACTAAACTAAATCTTCCCATTAATTGAAAACACACATATTCTGCAACTTTCACTCACCTTCAAAATTCCTTCAACCTCTATAAATTCATATATTCCAAATTAAAAGTAATATATTCTAAACATCAGGGCCACATCAACAACCCTTCACAGAACCTGTAATTTTCATTTCTGACAATAAATCTATCTTGTGTATCTGGCTCAGTAGCACGATAGAATAAACAACACAACATAAATTGCTACCTCTGCATTTCTGACATCTTGTTGATATTTTTGAAGCTGCTCCTGTGTTGTCTTGTTCAGCAAAGTCTGCTCTCCAAAGCCGTTTCCATTTGTAACTACAGAAATATTGTAAATATTAGCTTTGTATAACATAAGTAAAGAGCAGACCAAACTAGGCTTGAAACATCAAACCAGGCCACGTCACACATTTTAAGTCTTAAAAATATGGAATAGTACTTATTGTTACTCTACCTATAAATTGATCACTAAATGTGTGTTAAGTTTAGCGCTAAAAAACAAAGAGTTTAGTTGAGAGATATAGCATGGAGAGATATAGCATGGAAAGGCCCTGCAGCCCACCGAGTCCATGCCAAACATTGATCACCCGTTCACACTGGTTCTATGTTACCCTATTTTTTCATCCATTCCCTACGCATTAGGGGCAATTTACCGAGGGCCAATTAATCTACAAACCTGCATATCTTTGGGATGTGGGAGGAAACCGGAGCACCCGGAGGAAACCCACAAAGTCACAGGGAAAACATGCAAACTACAGACAGAACTCGAGATCAGGATCAAACCCGGGTCTCTGGGTCTCTGGCCCTGAGGCAGAAGCTGTGCCACTGTGTTGCCTGTAAATGGGCCCTGAAATGTCGTAGAAATAGGAAGTTATTAAATAAAATAATAAAATAGGAACAATCCTTGTCTGAATAAGGGTCTCGACCTGAAACTTCACCCATTTCTTCTCTCCAGAGATGCTGCCTGTCCCGCTGAGTTACTCCAACATTTTGTGACTTCCCCCGAGTTGTGAGTGGGTTCACAGACAGCATCAGGTCACAGTTCACAGGGTTGTGAACTGCACTAGCTCATAACAGCCTCGATCTGTACAAAGACCAGCCATCAATTAGGTTTCATATGAACAAGGATTACAAGCGCTACTTCCAAGCATAAAAGTGATAGGCTTAAGAGTAAAGTGATATAGTGCTGTTAATAACGCAGACCATAATTTGTGATGTTGTGAACTATTTTTTTAGTTTGAGATACAGCACGGAAACAGGCCCTTCGGACCACTGAGTCCGCGCCGACCAGCGTTCCCCGAACACCTTCACTATTCTACACACAAGGGACAATTCACAATTTTTTACCGAGGTCAATTATCCCACAAACCTGTACCTATAACCTACAAACCTTTAAATCCTTCCAACGTACTGTTCCCAAGGCCCTCCTTCATATAGCACTAGGATTATTGCAGGGTGCGTGGAAAAACAGTTCAGCTCATGGCAGTGTTTCTGTAGACTATTTATTTGTTTATGCAATGTGGGTATCGTCCCCTGCTACTGCAGGAGATGCAACACCTGTCCCCATACCTCCTCCCTTGATTCCGTCCAGGGACCCTAACAGTTCTTTCAGGTGAGGCAGAGGTTCACTTGCACCTCCTCCAACACCTTCGCCTAGTCCACCTTGGTCAACGTGATCTCCCGGTTGCCAAACACTTCAACTCCCTTTCCCACATTGACCTTTCTGTCCTGGGCCTCTTCCACTGTCAAGAGTGAGGCCAAACACAAATTGGAGGAACAGCACCTCATATTTTGCTTGGGCAGCTTACAATTCAGGGGTATGAATATTGATTTCTCTAACTTCAAGTAACCCCTGCATGCCCCCCCCCGCCCGGTTGCTGTACTAGTTTCACTGTCAGCCTGTTGCGTTTCACTGTGTAACTCATTATCACCGACCCCACAGCTAACTATGGAGCATTAAGGGCTCCACCTTTCCTTGATCATTGCTTTTTGCATACCTTTCATTCATTTGTTCTATGTACCTTTTCATCGTTTCCCTTTCCCCTGATTCTCAGTTTGAGGAATGGTCTCGATCCAAAATGTCATCTATTCCTTTTCTCCAGAGATGCTGCTTGATCCGCTGAGTAAACCAACATCTGCAGTTCCTTCTTATAAATAATATACTCACTTGAATTAATGGTGTTCATCAGATAATGTAGAATGTCCAGAGTCACATGGTCTCCTTTGCCTGTAGGTTGATGTTGATTCATAGTCAAGATGGGCGGTGTGATCTTTAAATCTGATTTAAAAAAAGATAGTAATAATATCTGGCAGCGAAGTTTGCCCATTAAAACTTCTTCTGATTAAAATGAGAGTGAACGCTTTTCTCCTGTCAGCTTTTGGAAGGTCCCTCAGGAAAGATTTATTGGCTAAGAAGAGCAGCACCAAATTATCAGAATAATGAGAATGTTAAATAGATTTCAGTTGGTATATCATAAATTAAAAAAATAAACCAGCAAAATGCAAATGGTGAAATTCTGAAATAAAAACAGAAAATGTTGGAAACATTTTATATATATGGAACATACTTCCAGAGGAAATGGTGGCATTGTATACAATTACTTAATTTGAGAAGCATTTAGGCAGACGTTTACATAGGCAAGGCGTAGAAAGGTACAATCTTAGTATGGACAAATTGGATTCATATAGATGTGCAAAATGGTCAACATTGATGTGTTGTGGCAAAGTGCATGTTTGCATAGGAAGAAACTTCTTTTTAAGGGCGGCACAGTGGCCTTACAGTGAATACAACGCCGGAGACCCGGGTTCGATCCTGACTACAGGTGCTGTCTATGGAGTTTGTACGTTCTCCCCGTGACCTGCGTGGGTTTTCTCCGAGATCTTCAGTTTCCTCCCATTCCAAAGGCCTACAGGTATGTAGGTACAATTGGCTTGGTAAATGTAAAAATGATCCCTAGTGTATGCAGGATAGTGTTAATATGTGGGGATCGCTGGTCGGCGCGGACCCGGTGGGCCGAAGGGCCTGTTTCCGCACTGTATCTCTAAACTAAACTGCAGATGCTGGTTTATACCAAATATAGATACAAAATGTTGGAGTAACTCAGTGGGTCAGGCAGCATTTCTGGAGAAAAGGAATAGGTGGTGTTTTGGGTCAGAACCCTTCTTCAGAGAGTCTGAAGAATTCCAACCTGAAAGTTCATCTATTCCTTTTCTCCAGAAATTCTGCCTGACCCGCTGAGTTACTCCAGTATTTTGTGCCTGTTTATATGTTGCACAGCTCCATAACTCTATGATACTCAGCAGGTCAGGTAGAAGGAGAAGAAATTATTGTTTCAGTTCCAATAATCTTCGTCAGATCAAGGGGTCCACAACTGAAACATTACCAAAACTAAAACAGTTTTAGGATGAGGGGCAAGAGATTTAGAGGGGATCTGAGAAAACAGGGACCTAAAAGTACAAATACATGGTTGTCTGAAAGTGGTCTTGCAGCCAACAGCGTGGTGAAGAAGGCTCTTGGCATTCATCAGTGAGAGAATCGATTATAGAAGTTGGATCATTACTGTGTATTTGTACAAGATGTTGATGAGGCTACCCTTGGAGCATGTGATAAGTTTAGGTTATCCTCGAGAGGAAAGTTGACATTGTTTGCAGAGAGCACACAGAGGGTAGTGGGTACTGTAGATGAAACGAGCTGACAGGGGAAGTAGTATAACAACATATAAAAGGCATTTAGACAGGTACATCGATAGGAAAGCTTTAGAGGGATTATGGGCCAAACGCGGACAGGTGGGATTAGTGTAGATGGGACACCTTGGGTGGCATGGGAAAGTTGGGCCGAAGGGCTTGTAGCTGTGTTGCGCGAATCTATGGTTCTAAAAGATTCACATAAATGTTGCCAGGACTCGAGGGACTGGGTTACAGGGAGTGGTTGTGTGTAGGTTAGGATTTTATTCCTCGGAGTGTAGGACACAGAGGGGCGATCTTACAGAGTTATATAATATTATTAGCTGGATAGATAGGGTGAATGCACACATTAATTTTCCCAGGATTGGGATTAACAACGAGAGGGTATAGCTTTAGAGGAATTAGCTTA
Organism: Rhinoraja longicauda; assembly: GCF_053455715.1. Classification (NCBI taxonomy): domain Eukaryota; kingdom Metazoa; phylum Chordata; class Chondrichthyes; order Rajiformes; family Arhynchobatidae; genus Rhinoraja; species Rhinoraja longicauda. The sequence goes on along the minus strand of NC_135978.1, from coordinate 32,515,460 downwards.
GATGGGCATGGACAAGCTGGCCAAAGGGGTCTGTTTCCATGCTGTATGACTATGACTGCAATTGTCTGAGGCCTACCTTCAAGTAATTGTTTCCACTTGTTTTTTGCTAAGTTTTACTTTATGATATTCAAATTGGACATCTCCCAATTCACTCCTTAATTTCTAGACCATCCTTATCTCTTCCCTTAACTACCTTGAAACTTACTGAGCAATGATAACTATTTCCAAACTGCTTTCTAAATGATGCTTCGATCAATTTACCAGCTATGTTCCCTGAGATAATGCTCAGTCTTGCCCCTTTACCTGTAGCACTAAGATGGACTTAAAAATTCCACCCCTTCTATGCCTTTCATATCAAAGCGATCCCAGTCAAGGTTGGGGACTTTGAACTCTGCACTACTATAACACGATTACTCTGACATCCACTCTGTTCGTTATCTTATCAGCATTTAATAATGCAATTCAGGTAAAAGGTGTTTTTGTCAACTTGCACGTAGTTCTGTTTTGTGTTAGTGGGAAATAGCTGTTCAGAGTGCCACGTGTATTACCTTCTGGAGGGACAGATTGTCCTGGCTTCCTGACTCCACTGGTGCTCGTGGATTCTAATGATGCTGGTGGGGGTGGTACAAAGCTAAAAGAGGGGTAAGAATAAATCAGGACATCTAAATAAAAACTTTATATCAATATATTTTTTATTTTGTGAGGCAGCCTTCCTCACAATCCGCGATAGATACCAGGTACATGGGTGCTATCTGCAAACCCATCCACTATTTCGTCCAGGTAATTTATATATTTCTCAAACAGCAGATGTCCCTCTCTCTCAGCGGTCCCAGCACAGATCCCCACGGAACTCACTGGTCACAGCCCTCCAGCCCTCTCTCAGCAGCGGTCCCAGCACAGATCCCTACGGAACTCACTGGTCACAGACGTCCTGCCTGTATATTGATCTTCCACCACAACCCACTGTCTTCTATCAGTGAACCAGTTCCGAATCCATACAACCAAGTCACTATTAATCCCGTGCATCTTAATCTTCATGATCAGCCTACCATGTGGGACTTTATCAAATGCCTTACTAAAATCCATGTAGACAACATCTCTACCCTGATTGATCCCCTTCATCACCTCAATCAAAAACTCCATCGAGTTAATAAGACACAACCTGCCGTGCACAACGTTATGCTGTCTGTCCCTAATTAACCCAATCTCTTTCAAATGGGAAAAATCCTCCCCAATAAGTTCCACGACCACTGATGTGAGGCTCACGGGTGTATAATTCCCTGGATTCCCTGTTTCCCTTCTTAAAGAAAGGAACACCATTAACTACTCTCCAGTCATCGTTACTGTGCTAATTCTAATGGAATTATGATCACTGTAATCAAAATGCTGTTTCACTACCATGCTTTTCAATTGCTCAGATTCGTACCACTAAACTAAGTTTAGTTGGCCACCATGTACCTCACTCAGAAGGTAGTGTGTGTGTATGGAACGAGCTGCCAGGTTGTCGAGCCAGGAACTATAATAACAATTAAAAGACAAGACACAAGGTGCAGAAGTATCTCAGTTGGTTAGGCAGCATGGTTTTGGTTCAGGACCTTCTTCAGACTGATTGTAGAAGGCGGGGTAAGAAAGCTGGAGAAGAGCAGAGGCTGGACAAAGCCTAGCTGGTAATAGGTTGATACAGGTGAGGAGGGGGCTTTTTATAGCCAGATGGTAGGAATGAAGGAGATTAAAAAAACATGAGCTGTGGGACAAAGGGATCGAAGAATTGCGAATTGTGAAGCCAGAGGAAGGAATGTAGGTGGAAGGGAGAAATTGGTGTGTCTAGGTGGGGCACGAAGGTGGGTTGTGATTAAAGGGGTGTGGGGAGAAAGAAAAGGGGGATGTTGTTAGAGGTTACCTACAATTGGAGAAATCAATATTCATACCATTGGGTTGTAAGCTACCCAAACAGAATATGAGGAGCTGTTCCTCCAGTTTGCATGTGGCCTCACTCCAGCAATGGAGGAGGCCCAGGACAGAAACTTACCCTCATGTGGTTTCACTACCTCAGACACATGTTGATCAGTTTCATTTTCTTTAAGATCAGGAGGATGGGAACAATATATTCAGAGGGGAGAGAGTCAAAAGTAAAGTATTTTTTAAAGAAAAAAAAAGTAACGATCTTGATCTTCCTACCTTTGCAGAGAGTAAGCATCAGTGGAAAACTAAAGAGAAAGAAAAAAAGTTTTGTGTAAGCAAAACTATGAGCAAAACATTGAGATAGGAGAAATTATAGAGTTATACAGTGTGGAAACAGGCCCTTTGGCCCAACTCGTCTACGTTGACCAAGATGCCCCATCTGCACTAGTCTCACCTGCCCGCATTTGGCCCATATATCCCTCTAAACCTCTCCCATCCATGAACCTGTCCAAGCGTCTTTTAAATGTGATGTAGCACCTGCCTCAACCACCTCCTCTGGCAACTTGTTCCAAATGGAATTAATATAGATAGGTACTTGATGGTTGGCACGGACATGGTGGCCAAGGTGTCTGTTTCTTTGCGATTCTATGAACCTCTGGAATTCTTTGTGTCGGTGTCATGAGTGCTTTATCATTTTGTATATTCAAGGTTTAGATAGAATTTTGGAATGCAGTGTAATCAGTGGAATTATGACATTCAGTCATAGAATTACCTGTCCCATGCATCCTTCTTGTTTTTGACTAACTTCTCAATTTCCCTTGTCAGCCAAGCTTCCTTATGTTTGCCTGCTTTCCCTTCACTCTAACGGGGACGTACACATCCTGAGCTTTCTTCAGTACTTTTAAAAACATCCCACTTGGCCGATGTTCCTGTTCCTTCAAATCACCTGCTCTGGTCAACTTGAGCGAGACCTTCTCTCATACCCTCAAAGTTGGCCTTACCCCAGTTGAGCATTTTAACATGTGGACGTTCTCCATCCCTACCCATAACTATCTTAAACCTAATCGAACTGTGGTCACTGGTCCCAAAATGCTCCGCCACACACACTTCATTAACTAGCCCCTCACAAATTCCTAATACTAGATCCAGCGTTGCCCTCTCATGTGTGGGGGCCTCCACATACTGCTTAAGGAAACTCTCTTGCTGGATTACGGGGAGAATGCGCAAATTACAAATAACATCAAGGTCAAGATTAAACTGGGGTCCCTCTACCTGTGAGGCAGCAGTGCTGACCAGACTGCTGGATTATGTTAAAAATAATGGAGTTGAGGCCAAAGACTGGTCGGCTGTTTTCTTATAGGACGCTACAGAAATCTGAGGGGTTGCATGACACTTCTGCTCCTATTTCTTATTTTTCAATATTGTTTGTTAGCTTTGAAGTCAAATCCGCTGGGATTAAATGGCGGAGTAGGCCTGATGGGCCGAACGGCCTAATTCTGCTCCTATCACTTATTGGACTTCATTGCCTTCCATCACAGTGAGGAATGTGGGGAATCTGCTGTGGTGGATGTTTATTTTACTTTTATGTAGTTGTGTGTCTTGTTGCTTTTTTCAGTGTGGCTGTATGGTAATTCGCATATCACTGTACCTTAATTGGCACACGTGATAATAAAAGACCGCTGAAACCTTTGTTAGCTTTTGTTGGTAACTTGGCCACCTGCCAGTCATACCATATGGAAACAGGTCATTTGGCCCACATATCCATGCTGACCCATCGTATTAATCTTATCGTCTAGAAAGTGGCTCCAGTCACATGACATCCACATCTGAGAAAAATAAGTGCCAACTCAGTCCCAAATAAATTATGTAAGACTTCAATCAGCAAAATACTGCAAAAGGTTTGAAATGCAGCATTTGAAATTTCATGTGAAAAGAACCAGTTTCATGTTACCTATGGCTAAGTCACACACTGTCAATGAATAGACAATATGTGCAGGTGTAGGCCATTCGGGCCTTCGAGCCAGCACCGCCATTCAATGTGATCATGGCTGATCATTCTCAATCAGTACCCCGTTCCTGTCTTCTCCCCATACCCCCTGACTCCACTATCCTTAAGAGCTCTATTTAGCTCTCTCAGAGAATTGGCTTCCACTGCATTCTGAGGCAGAGAATTCCACAGATTTACAACTCTCTGACTGAAAAGGTTTTTCCTCATCTCCGTTCTAAATGGCCTACCCCTTATTCTTAAACTGTGGCCCCTGGTTCTGGACTCCCCCAACATTGGGAACATGTTTTCTGCCTCTAACGTGTCCAACCCCTTAATAATCTTATATGTTTTGATAAGATCCCCTCTCACCCTTATAAATTCCAGTGTATACAAGCCTAGTCGCTCCAGTCTTTCAACATATGACAGTCCCGCCATTCCGGGAATTAACCTAGTAAACCTACGCTGCACACCCTCAATAGCAAGAATATCCTTCCTCAAATTTGGAGACCAAAACTGCACACAGTACTCCAGGTGTGGTCTCACTAGGGCCCTGTACAACTGCAGAAGGACCTCTTTGCTCCAATACTCAACTCCTCTTGTTATGAAGGCCAACATTCCATTGGCTTACTTCACTGCCTGCTGTACCTGCATGCTTCCTTTCAGTGACTGATGCACTAGGACACCCAGATCTCATTTCCTAACTTGACACCATTCAGATAATAATCTGCCTTCCTATTCTTACCAGCAAAGTGGATAACCTCACACTTATCCACATTAAACTGCATCTGCCATGCATCCGCCCACTCACACAACCTGTCTAAGTCACCCTGCAACCTCATAACATCTTCCTCACAGTTCACACTGCCACCCAGCTTTGTATCATCTGCAAATTTGCTAATGGTACTTTTAATCCCTTCATCCAAGTCATTAATGTATATTGTATCCCCACTCTTTGCCTTCTGTCTGCCAACCAATTTTCTATCCATGTCAGTACCCTAACCCAATACCATGTGCTCTAATTTTGCTCACTAATCTCCTATGTGGGACCTTGTCGAAGGCTTTCTGAAAGTCGAGGTACACCACATCCAATTTTCCTGGTTACATCCTCAAAAGATTCCAGAAGATTAGTCAAGCATGATTTCCCCTTCATAAATCCATGCTGACTCGGAACGATCCTGTTACTGCTATCCAAATGCTCCGCGATTTCGTCTTTTATAATTGACTCCAGCATCTTCCCCACCACTGATGTCAGACTAACTGGTCTATAATTTCCCGTTTTCTCTCTCCCTCCTTTCTTAAAAAGTGGGATAACATTAGCTACCCTCCAATCCACAGGAACTGAATCTATGAAACATTGGAAAATGATCACCAATGCATCCACAATTTCTAGAGCCACCTCCTTAAGTACCCTGGGATGCAGACTACCAGGCTCTGGGGATTTATCAGCCTTCAGTCCCATCAGTCTACCCAACACCATTTCCTGCCTAATGTGAATTTCCTTCAGTTCCTCCGTCACCTTAGGATCTCTGGCCACTAGAACATCTGGGAGGTTGTTTGTATCTTCCTTAGTGAAGACAGATCCAAAGTACCAGTTCAACTCGTCTGCCATTTCCTTGTTCCCCATAATAAATTCCCCTGCTTCTGTCTTAATTTGCCTTGACTATTTTTTTTCCTCTTCACATACCTAAAAAAGCTTTTACTATCCTCCTTTATATTACTGGCTAGCTTACCCTGTCAATGAAGAATGACAACCATAATTTATCACACTGGCTTTGTTTCCATGTTAACAACATTGTGTATAAGGCAACACCACAACCTGCTGGAAATATCAACTGTGGCGTTTTGGACTTTGGGAGGTCGAATTCAAAGGGAAAGAAAACAGTAAATGACATCACCCTTGACATTTGATGTACAGAGTGATCTTGGGTCCAAGTCCATACTCTCTGAAAGTGTCAATATAAGTGGATGGAGAGGCAAAGAAGGCATATGGTATGTTTGCCTTCATTGGTCTGGGCATTGAGTATAAGAGTCTGGAAGTCATGTTCCAACTTCATAGGACTTTGGATAGACACAAATTGCTGGAGTAACACAGTGGGTCGGGCAGCATCTCTGGAGAAAATGGATAGGTAATAGAAAATAGGTGCAGGAGGAGGCCATTTGGCCCTTCGAGCCAGCTCCGTCAGTAATGTTTCGGGTCTCAGAGTGTCACTTTTCCATTTTCTCCAGAGATGCTTCCTGACCCGCTGAGTTGCTCCAGCATTTTGTATCTATCTTTGGTATTAACCAGCATCTGCAGTTCCTTTTTATTTTATTGGACTTTGATTAGGTTGCACTTGGAGTAGGTTGTGTTGTTCTGGTTACTCCATTTCAGGGAAGACGTGGAAGCTACGGAGAAGGCGCAAAAGAGGTTGATCACAATGCTGCCTGGATTAGAGGGTATGAGCTATAAGGAGAAGTTGGACAAACGTAGACTGTTTTCTCGGTAGCGTTGGAGGCTAAGGAAGACCTGATAGAAATGGATAAAATTATGAGAAGCATAGATAGGGTATATAATCAAAACTTTATCCTAGGGTGGAAGTGTAAAGGTAAAAGGGCCAACTTGATACAAAATTGGCTTGAAGGTAGGAGACCGAGGTTGGTGGTAGAGTTGTTTTTCATAATAAAAACCTCTAAAACTAGAGGGCATAGGTTTAAGGCGAGAGGATAAAGTTTCGAAACAGATCTGATAATGATATTTAAGAGACATTTAGACAGGCACTTGAACATGCATGGAATGAAGGGATCATGTGTAGGAAACAGATAATTTGTTTAATTGGTATCATGGTTTGCAAAGACACCATGGGTCAAAGGGGCTGTTCCTGTACTGTACTGTTCTTTATTGTATTTTCCTTTCCTGGAGTGTTAGAGGTTGAGTAGTGAGCTTCCAGAGGAACACAAAAACATGAGGGTCAGTTTAAAAAAAAAATAGGATAAGGGAGTCTAAAACTGGAGAGCATAGGTTTAAGATGAGATGGGAAACATTTAAAAGGGATCTGAGGGGCAACCTTGTCATATGCAAGGTGAAGGGGATATGGAGGAAAATATTAAGGTGGGTAAAATTACAGTGTTTAAAAGAAATTTGCAGAGTCACGTGGATAGAAAAGGCTTATGGGACGGATAGACATCTTGGTCGGTATGGATGAATTGGGCTGGAGGGCTTGTGTCTGTCTTGTATAACTCCAGGGGTCTTACTTCCCCTCCACCTTAAAGTTCAGTCAGATTAGTGAGATAGAATTTCCCCTGCTCAGACCATCCTGACTCCTCCTAACCAGTTCATGGCTTTACATACAGATTTCTACTCTTCCCTAGCTATGTTGCTTCTAATAAATCATCTTGTACTCCTTAATCTTGTTTGCCAATGTCATTTTTAAGATACATCTAGACAAGGACTTGAATAGGCAAGGTATAGAAGGACACAAATCAAAAATGAGCAAATGGGATTATCTTAGATGGGCAAAAAGGTTAACATGGATCTGATGAGCTGATGTACCTATTTCTGTTCTGCTCTAAATAGAAAGCAATAATCGGGCAACAATAATAAGGCCCTATAATAAGTACAGTGTCCTGCATAGTGCCATTTTGGTTCATATTTTTTGGTATATTATATTCCAAGCCCCATCTGCATCAAAAGATCTATTATTTAACTTTCCATTACCTGTCTTTGTTGCATCACCTGCCTCATTTCAACTTGCAACTGATTGACTTGTTCTTCTGCTTTTCTTTGCATCTCATATTGAAGGTGCCGTTCCTGTATGAAAATAAAGTAGATGAAAACGGTACTGTTCCTCAATCGAACCCAATTATTCATTGAACTAATAACACCAAGGATTAGTTTGGATGATTTTCTAATGGTAACATCGATTGTTTGGTAGTGAATGTCTTTAATGTAGGAGTGTATATTGGCTGGATTTGGTGGATTTGAAATATTTACATGGCTTGCTTAAAGGGATAGAGTGTTAATGATGCAAAACCAGGTGAGAAGGTTAATTGTGACGAGGATAGAAAAAGTCTGAAAATAGATACAGCAAGGTTAGTGAATGGGCAAGTAGCCAGGATGGAGACTCTGGGCAGGTTCTGAAATAATTTTTGACCTCACTTTAACAGTCTTCTGTCTGCATCTGCTTCAAGGGAACCTCCATCATTCTCGTCTCCAAGAAAAATAGTGATCAATGACTACTGCCCAGTAGCTCCAACAATGACCATAACAAAATACTTAGAGAGATTTATAATGGCTCACATTTGTGCAGTCTTCCGGAAATTCTAGACCCCTTACAAATCGTGAACAAAATTAGGTCTATGAAGGACGCCATCTCTTGCACTACAATCTGCCCTGGATCACCTCAACAATAAGAACACCTACATCAGAATGCTACAGCACACCCTTCAACTCCATGATAACCGAATAAGCTCATCCCTAAAATTCTGGAGACACAAGAGACTGCAGGTGCTGGGACCTTGAGCAAACACAAACTGCTGTAGAAATACGGATATGCAATAGAAAGTATTCTGACGAGATGCATCTCAGCCTGGTGTGACAACTACTCTGCCCTTGACCGCCTGAACCTACAGAGAGCGGTGAATGCAGCCCAGTCCATCACAGGCTCATCACTTCCTGTCTATCATCCTGTCCATCTTCACGGGGCGTTGCATTGAGAAGGTAGGAAGTATCATCAAGGATGCCTACCACCCTGGCCATTCCTTTTTCTTCTTTCTACCTTCTGGGAGTTTGAAAATTCAGGAGCTTTGAAAATTCAGACATCCAGACTTAAAAACAACTTCTTCCCCAATGCTCAATCACTTAAATCACCCTATTCAATCCTGAATCAATCACTTCAATCACCCTATTCCCAGAGGGGCAGCCACATAATCTTACCCTTAGCTTTCCCTCATTAGGTTATTCACTTGTACTTTCTTTTTTTTTCACTACCTCAGATTGCACTACTTGCACATTCTGCTGTTTTGCACTTATTGTTCTATTGATTGTTGCATCTATCATTGGTGTACATAGATTATTTACTCTGTGAGCTTCATGTGAACAGGGAATGACAATAAATTAATCTGATATGATCTATCTGTTGCATTCCCTATTGATATTAATTTGGTTTTCCGGTAACCTTTCTAATGGTATTAATATTAGAACATATATAGAACTAGAAGATCGAACACAAAGATTTACAAAGCACATGCAATGAAAATCTTTGCCCATAATTATAACCGATGAATGAGAAATTATGAAATTTGAAGAAAACACTCAGCCGATGGACAGATATTGTGCATTCCATCTTTGTGTACCTGGCAAAGTTTTTCTTCAAATGAAATCTTCTGTTCTTGATTAATTCTCTGACTCTCCTCCAGGAGTCTTTGAAGCTTCTTTTCTTTTGTCCTGTAGCAACATTTGATTAGTTATCAGTTTCCATGTCTTTACTTTTAGGATTGCCAGAATTTTCAAAAGGTATATTTTCAGGAGGGTTGTTGGTAAAGGTTTCACAAGCAATCTATGGGACACTTCTTACGGCCGTGGAACAATTAGATGAAGTGCGAACCTCAACGGGACTTTCGGATTATCCTCTTAACTCGGGACTATCTTCTTAACAGTCATTTAAACCAACCTTTTCCCTTCATGGATGCCTAGGAATGTCCATTGATGTTATGCCTGTTTATTAAAACAGTTCTATGAACCTACTTCTCCTGACCACTGCACACATGAAAAATGTCTGCTTGAGTTCAAGTCAAATGCCTAAAATGGGTATTGGCCTCTTATAGAAATAAGAGGCCTCCAATCTGGCGGAATGGACCCGATTAAAACTCATCATCTTACCTTTGTTCTTCATCCTCTCTCTGCTTTGTCAGCTTTGCCTCCTTCAAGCTCTGCAGATGCTGAGCATCCAGTTGCTCCCTATCAAAGGCATACGGAGTTAAATGAAAGTACACTGGTTTTCTATTTTTTATTTCATTATATTTTGATTAAAAATTGCTATAGCTGGAACCAAGAGATTTCATACATTCATAATGCTTGGTTTATCTTGCAGCAAGAAATCATAATGGATATCTCTCCTTCTAGCTAAACTCTCTATTCCAGACAACTTCCCAATGAACCTCTCTGTACTCTCTCCAAGGTCTCCATATCTTTTCTGTAATGGGATGACCAGAACTGCACATAATACTCCAAACGTGACCAAACAAAAGTTTTATACAGTTGCAACACGACTTTCTGATTTTTATACTCACACCCCGATCAATGAAGGTAAGTATGCCTTATGCCACCTTTATGAACATCTGATACCTTTCTCCCATTACTTGACCTCTCTGTCTCCATCTCAGAAGATAAACAATCGGATGTTTACTACAAACCCATGGACTCCAACAGCAACCTCGACTACACCTTGTCCTACCCTGTCCCTTGTAAGGATGCAGTCCCTTTCTCTCAGTTTCTCCATCTCTTCACATCTGTTCTTGAGGTGAGGCCGTTGACACCAGAATACCAGGCATCGAGATGCCCTTCATTTACAGGAATGGGACTTCCCCCCGCCCACTGTGGTTGGCAGTGCTCTTACCCACTTCCTCCATTTTCCACACCTGCTCTCACTCCAACTTCCCCCCAGAAGTGGAATTCCCCTAATCCTCACCATTCATTTTATCAGTCCCTGCATCCAGCACATCTTCATTCCACCAGCTACAATAGGATGCCACCACCTTCTGCACCCCTGATCCTAGTGTACGTACATATGTTGTATCAGTATCGTTACCTGGCTTGTCGCCTCTCTTTTGGTTGGGATCGATACGGCAAATGATTTCTGAAGAGATGAGTCCATGCAGGTGGAAGTTTTTCTGAAAAGAAATTCAAAGTTGAATTGCTTGAATTACAGCTGGTATAAAATGCTGTTTATTTACCAACAAAATGGTAAATGTAACTTTGCACTATTCCTTGCCGTTCATAAAAGTGTAAAAATATAAAACAATTGTGGCAGAGAAGGAGACCATTTGGGCTAATGTGTTCATATTGATTGAAAATGTAGCTTAATGTAATTTGTCATCTTAAGTTATGGTCCATAACTTGACAGGTTGTGGTCCTTTGTACTAAGCCAGGTGGTGAAGGTTTATGAATCTCCTTTGAACTGTTCTCCTGCACCTTAAACCTATGTCCTCAGTAATTGGCAAAATACAAAGGAGCCTTGATATACAGAGGGATCTGGGATGCAAGTGCATTGATCCCCGAAGGTGGAATACAAATGGATAGGTTAACAAAGAAAGCACACGGCATAATTTTCTTCATCGGTTGAAGTGTATAAAAGTCCAGAAGGAATGTTGCAGCTGTATAAAACTTTGCTGAGACCACATTTGGAGAACTGTGTGCAGATCTGGAGATTCACAAAGATCTTGACTGATTAGCAAGTGTTAGCTATGAGAAGGGTCATAGAGTCATACAGCACGGAAACATCCTATTTGGTTCAACTCGTCCTTACTGACCAAGATGCCCCATTTAAGCCATTGCCTGGATTTCAAAGGTTTCAAATGTATTTTATTGTCACTTAAAGGTGCAGTGATATGCAAATGACTATACAGCCATTTAAAAAAAAAAGCAACAAGACACACAACTACATAAAAGTCAACATAAACATCCACCACAGCAGATTCCCCACATTCCTCACTGTGATGGAAGGCAAAAAAGTCCAATCTTTTTCCTCTTTATTCTCCCGTGGTCGGGGCAATCAAAGCTCCTGCGGTTTGTAGCTCCCCAAGTCGGTCTCTAACCAGGGACCGCAAGCTCCACGATGTTAAAGTCCGCAGGCTCCTGCGGTTGGAGCTCCCGAGGTCGGTCTCCAGCAGAGGCCGCCAGTTCCTCGATGTTAGGCCGCAGTGCGGACGGAGATACGATACGGAAAAAAATTGCATCTCCGTCGAGGTAAGACATTAAAAAAGTTTCCCCCAACCTCCCCCCACATAAAACAAGCTAAAGAACACTAAAAACATATATTTAACAGATACTATTAAGACAACAAAGAAGGAAGGGACAGACAGACTGTCCATATCTCTCTAAACCTTCCCTATCCATGTACCTGTCTATGTGGATTTTAAATGTTGTTATAGGACCAGCCTCAACCACCTCCTCTGGCAGCTCAGTTCCGTCCGCAAGTCAATGACTGTTCATCAACATGGTGTTTGGATGCTTGTTGATATTGGTTGCTCTGTTGTGGTTGGAATTGCAAAATGTGTGACAGCAAACAATGGATCCAATGGTACACCTAGGGTTGCCAACTTCCTCACTCCCAAATAAGGGACAAAAGGTGACATCACCATGGCACCCCACGTGACCTCACCCAGCCAGCGGCCATGTGCACCCGCTCCACCAATGGTGGCCGCCCAGGCCGGGAGGCGGGTTGCGGCCGCCATTGGTGGAGCAGGAGCACGTGGCCGCTGGCTGGGTGAGGTCACGTGGGGCGCTATTTGGGAGTGAGGAAGTTGGCAACCCTACTAATACAGAACAAGGGCGGTCCCGTAAGGGACAAACTAATTTAGCCCAAAATACGGGATGTCCCGTCTAATACGGGACAGTTGGTGACCCCAAAGTTGACACAATATGATACAGTGAGAATTTCTGGTTTGAGTAAACAAACTCATTGCATTCAGGCTTATCATCCGAACTCCTCTGGAGATGTACCCCAGTCTAAAAAGTTTAGCAACTCTACACCAATCTAATAATTCTTCATAACTTAACAAAACAAATTACTATGCTGTTTGAAGGGGCAATTGGCATGTGAAAATGATCAAGATCCATGAGAACTCACCTCGGTCTGAGTCCAGTAACGTAAATACATCAGTGTTCTGCTTGGTTAAACTTTTGTAGAGGTTTGAGTAGAAATGTTCTTTGATCACTTTCTGAAACTGTAAACTTGTCAATTCAGCAGCGTGTGATCTTAGAACTACATCCACATCACCTGGCTTGAGAGAAATTGATTGATGATTCAGAGTGAATTTAAGTGTGCAGTATTCAAATCAAACAATCCCAAGCATTGCAAGAAATCTACCAACAACCTTCGCAGAGCCATGGAAGATGCCAAGAGGGAATTCCACACCAATCTGGAGTCCCCAGGGGTTGACACGGATACCTGTAGATTTTTGCAAAGCTTACACACTATAACAGGCTACAAAAAGAAATCAGGTAGTATCACTGGCCACAATGGCTCCCTACCAGGGAGGAATCAATGCTGGCCTTTCCACTGACACCCACATTGTGCAAATGAACAACAAACATAATTCTTCAGAAAATAGGCTGGGGTGACATGGCTACTTTGCATTTCATTCAAACTCCCAGGAGAGTTCGTCAGAAAGTTTACTCCATCATGTTTGTGAGACAGTTCAATGCTGTCAGGGAGACATTTGCAAATATCTCTTAAATTCACTATGTTTCAACTGGGTAGCTGCAGTAACCCTTACATACCGTTTTACAAATTTGTAAATGTTCTCGTAGCAAAAGAATAAAGGCCAGGCAGAACGCTGGGAGACAGTTGTAGGAAGGATGACCAAGGCCAATGATGTGCTGATCCCAAACGTACAGCAATGTTTCCATGTTCAGATATCCTATAAACACAATCAGTTCTTTCAGATCCTTGAATTATGACCATTAAAAAAAAATTAAACAGCTAAATTATTTGTAGTTTCTGATTGATGGACATGAAATATGGGCAGGGTTATAAGATCAAAACAGGTCCTAATTTATTTCTTTATACTGGTGAATACAGTTTAGCAAAAAGGTAAAAAATGTAGTTCATTTCCAAACAAAACTCTGGTGACTGTGTTGCGCTTCACAAGATAAGACGAAGACTGGGATTGGTGCACTGTTCTCTGGTGGGAACAGATATCACACCCTCAACTACTTTAAGTCTCAGATGAAATAACTGGAATGCGCTGTCAGGGAAGGTGATGAAAGCCAATACTGTTGCAACATTTTAGAAGCATTTAGACAGGCACATGAACAGGCATGGAACTGAGGGATTTTGACCACATACAGGCATGTGTGTAATATAAATTGGCATCATGACCCATCATGATCGGTACAAACATTAGCCAAATGGCCTCTTTCTTTGTCATAAATTTCTGACTAACTGATTTGCTTTCTTAGTTAAACAATGATATTCTTCCTAAACCAATAGCCGTAGAGCTGTACAGCACGGAGACAAGCTCTTTGGCCCAGCTAGTCAATTTAACAAATTGACATTGTTAAATACCATGTGATAACTGACAACTGAGTTGATGGAGGAAGTAAGACTTTTTCCTACTTCAAAAATATTTACGGAAAATGTAATGGATTAAAAATAGGAAAATATCATGAAGTCTCCTGGACTCACCCACAAAAAGAGTACCGATCACTGGATGGAGAAGGCTCTGTAATCCTCTCAATAAATCTTCCCTGGATTGGTTCTCTAAAGAGGAAAACAAAAATAAATCAATAAAAATGCCTTTTTTTGTCTTGGGCTCTTGATCTACCTTTATCTTGTACATTTGCCCTGTTCTAGGTTCTGTAATCACTCCAAAAAAGGTCACAGACTGTATCAGGTAGATTGGGTGGTACACTGGCCTTCAACAGTCAGGGTATCGAGTACAGAGGTTTGGACAGTTGTCCAAGATCTTGATGAGACCACACTCGGAGTACTGTGTGCAGTTCTGATCATCCAGTTGTAGGAGGAATGTCATTAAGCTGCAGGGAATGCAAAGATTTACAAGGATGTTGCCAGGACTTGAGGTGCTAAGCTATATGGGGAGGTTGAACAGAGTGGTGCTTTAATCCTTGGAGCACAGGAGGTTGTGGCGTGATCTTATAGCAGTGTAGAAAATCAGGAGAGGAATAGAGAGGGCAAATGCAGAGAGTCTTTTACCCAGGATAAGGGAATCAAGAACCAGAGGACATAGGTTTTAGGTGAGAGGGGCAAGATTTAATACAAACCTGAGGGGCAATTTTCCACTCAGGGGGTGGCGGATACATATAACGAGCTGCCAGATGAGGTAATTGATACAGGTACTATAACAGCATTTAAAAGACAGGACAGGAATTGGAAAACTTTAGAGGGATATGAGCCAACTGCGGCAAATGGATTGTTTAGATGGGGCATCTTGGTTGGCATGGACACGTTGGGGCGAAGGGTCCATTTCCATGCTGTACAACTCTATAACTCTTTATATGATTGAGGGGTTGATATGCCAACGGAAATGCTAACTTATTAATGTCAATTTATCTTTAAGAACTATACCTGTCATGTGTAAGATTTTAAATATTCTTTAATAGAATATTTAATATTCTGCTATTGTTCCTGCTATCAACTGTGTGTTAACAATCCTCAATACCGGTTATTTTGTTGGCAACTCTATCTTCGTCACTTGCCTTAATGGACAGTCACATAAGAGAGCCTATGGATACATTGAAACATAACTAAACATCAACAACTTACTTTAATACTTGTGAAGCATTTTGATATATTCTGAAGTTGTTAAAAATGTTTTTGAAATGTTATTGCAGCATCCAAGAAATCTTCAACATTGGAATAGGGAATGGGGGTTATGGCATGAGGTGTAGAATATGGCACGCTTGTCTTCATAGGTCAGCACATTGAATATAAACGTTGGGAAATCATGTTGCAACTTGACAAATCATCTCTGATGACCTGTACTGGGCCCATTATATTGACGCAATCACCAACACCTTTACTTCCTCGACTTACGATGGGGGTTACGTTCTGATAAACCCATCGTAAATCGAAAATATCGTAAGTCGAAAATGCATATTCGAGGTACAGTTTCTACTGAACGTGTATCGTTTTTGCACCATCGTAAAGTCGAAATATCGTAAGTCAAGGAGCATCTGTAGTTTGAGGAGATTAGACAAGTCACTGAATACTCTCTCGAACTTCTACAGGTGTACAGTGGAGAGCTTACTGAGTGGCTGCTTTTTGGCCTGGTTTGGTAACTGGAATACGCAAGAGCAAAGGAGGCTGCAGGAAGTAGTGAACATTGCTCAGTCCATCACGTGTATTGATCTCCCCACCATCGCAGGGATCTACAGGAAGCGCTGTCTCAAGAAAGCATCTAATGCCATCAAACACGCTCTCATCTCGCTACTAATACTGGGAAGAAGTTACAGGAGCCTGATAATTGTACCACCAGGTTCAAGAACTGCATCTTCCACTGTGCAATTCCAACCACAACCCTACCTCAGCACCAGACTACTTTGGACTTTGTATAAGGGTTGCACTATGTATTTCGGCTTGCACTATTATAGTCCAGTTACTTGATATAACTGATAATTGATTGTATTATTGTTTATTGTAGATTTATTTGTTACATTAATGAGCCTATAAAAGCTGCAGAAAGAAGTTCATCGTTCTGTTCCCAGAGTAGAAACATAGAAAAATAGGTGGAATGCAACTAATTACATTGTTTTATAGGGACCTGGCATAGATTAGAAACATGGAAAAAACATAGAAAAATAGGTGCAGGAGTATGCAATTTGGCCCTTCGAGCCAGCACCACCATTCAATATGATCATGGCTGACATCAGTATCCCTTTCCTGCTTTTCCCCCCCAGATCCCAAGATTCCTTTAGCCCTAAGAGCTAAACTCTCTCTTGAAAACATCCAGTGAATTGGCCTCCACTGTCTTCTATGGCCGAGAATTCCACAGATTCACAACTCTCAGGGCAAATTTTTTTCCCCTCATCTCAGTCCTAAATGGCCTACTCCTTAGTTCTGGACTCCCCCAACATCGGGAACATTTTTCCTGCATCTAGCCTGCCAACCCCTAAAGAATTTTATATGTTTCTATAAGATCCTCTCTCATCCTAAATTCCAGTGAATACAAGCCCAGTCGACCCATTCTTTCATCATATGACAGTCCTGCCATCCCGGGAATTAACCTGGTGAACCTACGCTGCACTCCCTCAATAGCAATAATGTCCTTCCTCAAATTAGGAGACCAAAATTGCACACAATACTCCAGGTGTGGTCTCACCAGGGCCCTGAACAACTGCAGTAGGACCTCCTCTCGCAAATCCTCTCGCAATGAAGGCCAACATACCATTAGCTTTCTTCACTGCCTGCTGTACCTGCATGCTTACTTTCAGTGATGTACAAACACACCCAGGTCTCGTTGCACCTCCCCTTTTCCTAATCTGACGCCATTCGAATAATAATCTGCCTTCCTGTTCTTGCCACCAAAGTGGATAATCTCACATTTATCCACATTATACTACATTTGCCATGCATCTGCCCACTAACCTAACCTATCCAGGTCACCCTGCAGCCTCACAGCATCCTCCTCGCAGCTCACACTGTGTCAGCTTTGTGTCATCCGCAAACTTGGAGATGTCACATTTAATTTAATTCCCTCGTCTAAATCGTTAATAGATATTGTAAATAAATGGGGTCCCAGCACCGGGCCTTGCGGCACACTAGTCACATTTCCTTGTTTCCCATTATAAATTCACCTGTCTCTGATTGTAAGGGACCTAACACAGAAAATAGGTGCAGGAGGAGGCCATCCGGCCCTTCGAGCCAGCATCTACATTTGTCTTCACTAATCTTTTCCTTTTTACTTATCTAAAGAAGCTTTGAGTCAGTTTTTATATTCCTCGCAAACTCTTTCATGCTCTTTTCCCCCCCTCTTAATTAACCCCTTTGTCTTCCTCTGTTGAGTTCTAAATTTCTCCCAGTCCTCTGGTTTGCTGCTTCCTCTGGCCAATTTATTTGCCTTTTCTTTGGATTTAACACTATCCTTGATTTCCCTCGTCAGCCACGGTTGAGCCGCCTTCCCCGTTTTATTTTTTTGCCAGACAGGGATGAACAATTTTTGGAGTTCATCTATGCGGTCTTTAAATCTTTTCCATTGAATCTCCACTGTCAACCCTTCAAGTATAATTTGCCCGTCTATCCTAGCCAATTCCCGTCTCATACCTTCAAAGTCTCCTTTCTTTAAGTTCAGTATAATGAGGCGAGGACATGGAACATGAAAGGTAATGTCCTAGGGAGTGTGAAGGATCAGACATGATGTACAAGGCCAAAGATCCTTGAAGGTGACAGCTCAGATGGATAATGTGGTTAAGAAGGCGTAAGAGAACTGAATACAAGAACAAGGATGTTTATCCTCCAACTTTATAAAAGCTGGCCAGTCCTCATCTGGAGGGGGACTGCATGAAGTCTGCTCACCACAAGGTGGGAAGGATGTGCTGGAAATGGTGGGGGGCAGAGGAGATTCACGAGGATCTTGTTTCGGGATGGAGCATTTCAATTCCGAGGAGAGACTGATAAGGCTCGGTCTGTTTTCACTGAAGCCGAGAAGGTGAAGATGGGACAAGATTGAGATATTAAATTACGAGGAGTAAAGACTGCAGGAAATGTTTTCCCTTATCAAAGATAAATGTAGCTAGACATAGATATAAGAGAATAAGAAGGGATCTGAGGGGGATCTTTTTGACCAAGTTAGTGGTGAGTACCTGGAAGGCCTAAGAGAGTGGTGGAAGCAGAGTCTCTGACAGAAGTCGAGGTGCATTCAGGAGCACTTGAAACTCCCACATACAGATGGCTATGGGCCAAGTACTGTAGGATGGAGTTAATACAGATGGGTGTTCACTGTGAGGCATGGACATGGTGGACTGAATGGCCTGCTTCCATGTTGTATGACTATGAAAGTATGAGAAGAATACAAATGTTAGGCAGGCAAATGTGAAACGCAAAAGATCAGCATGGACAAGGCGGCCAAAAGGGCCCATTTCTGTGCCTACTCTATAAATCATGGGAAAAGTGCTCTTGGATTAAAATTGGGGATAAAGTCCAGTGCTTCAGGGGAAGAAGAGAAATCCAGAAAAAGAAGGGATTTATTTTTGCATGAGTTATGTATATCTAACATACCTGCGTGCTGAGTGTAGATTTTCTGAATGATAACAGACACTTCTCTGTCCTTTTCATCAAGCATGTTTGCCATTCCTTTGAACAAATTGTCATCTGCGGAACTGCCGGTCATCTGTGGAGTACAACACGACAAAGGACAACTCAAGCACCTGTTTTAGGGGTTGTCACTCTCATTCATAAATAACATGTACATAAAGTCTTGTTACTCGATGAATCGGCTGTGTACAAGATGTTGGAATTGTATGCAGTTTCAGCTGACCATCTATTTATTTGATAAACCACAGTTTTATTTGACAATCCCTCAGTATATTAAAATCAATTGCTCAATAACACTGCAGGTGCTTCCAAGACATCTATTCTCTCCTCTGAAACATTTCTAAACCTGATTCGCCGGTTCGCGTTTAGTTTATAAATAATTTGTAGTTTTTATAATATCACGTTTCAGAACTTGTAACAGAATTTACATATAGTTATTATGACCATTACAGATATTGAGTTAGCAGCAAGTTCCGGCCCATCAAACTTCCCTATTTGTATGGTCAATCTAAATTAACACCAAATCTACTACATAACTACTCCTTAATTTGAGTTGTTATTTGTGCACATGGAATCCTTTATCATACTTTCAATACCAATAAAATCTAAGGACATTGGAATCCTTTCCAAAACCTGTCCTTTTCTTTTCTTTGTTTGATAGTTGATAAAGGTTGTAATCTGTTTTTGCATGGGTGACTGCTGTTTATTTTCCTATGAAGAAATGGCCAAGAACACGAGTGACAACAATGACATCAGGATCTAGAAATTCAATTGAGTCGTGCCCTTTTTTTGAGTGCTTTGTGATTACATTTTGACGTTTTTATGTGCTTATGGAGTTGGTAGCACTCCAGAGAACAAAGAACTTCATAGCAAAAACCCTTTGGCCCACAATATCTGTGAATATGGTGCCAAGACCAACACTTATCTGCATGCACACATTCCATGTACTTCCATTCCCAGCATATCCATATGCCGAAACAAAAGTCTCTTGTATGTCACTATCGTATCTGCCTCAACAGTGGCGGCACAGTAGTGGCGCGGTGGCGCAGCGGTAGAGTTGCTGCCTTACAGTACCAGAGACCCAGGTTCCATCCTGACTACGGGTGCTGTCTGTATGGAATTTGAACATTTTTTCCATGGCATACATGGATTTTCTCTGGGAGCTCCGGTTTCCTCACACATTCCATAAGCGTACAGGTTTGTAGGTTAATTGGCTTGGTAAAATTGTAAATATTGCCCCTTGTGTGTGTAGGATAGTGTTGGTGTGCGGGGGCCGCTGGTTGGCACAGACTTGGTGGGCCAAAGGGCCTGTTTCCGCGCTGTATCTCTAAACTAAACTAACATCCATGACAGCACATTCTAGGCACTCACCACCCTCTCTGTAAAAAAACTGCCTAATCTCCCTTAAACGTTGCCCCTCTCCCCCTAAAGCCATACGCTCTAGTATTTGGTTTTCCAACCTGCAAAAAAGGTTCTGACCGTCTATCCTACCCATGCCTCTCAAAAAAAAACCTCTGTCAGGTCCTCCCGCCACCTCCGGCATTCCAGAGAAAATAATCCAAGTCTGTCCAAACACTCCCTGTGGGTAATTCCCCATAATCCAGGCATTAATCTGGCAAATTTTCTCTGCACTCTTTCTGAAGTCTCCATCTTCTTGTAATGGGGCGATTAGAACTGCATGCAATGCTCCAATATGCCTAACTAAAGTCCTATAAAAGGCATCATGACTTCCTGACTCTTATTGTTAATGCCCCGACCTATGAAAGCAACCGTAACATATGCCTTTACCACTCTATCTACTTGTGTTGCCATTTTCAGGAAGTTATGGATTTGGACCCCAAAATCCCTCTGTACAGCAATGCTGTTGAAGTTCATGCATTAACTGTATATTTTCCCCTTATATTTGACTCCCAATGTGCAACACCTCACACGTGCTCAGATTAAACTCCATCTGCCATTTCTCTACCCATTTTTGCAGCCTTTCTATATCCCGCTGTATACATTGACAGCCTTCCTCACAGTCCGCGACACCAGCAATCTCGGTGTCATTGTTGACCAATCCATCCATGTTTATGTCCAAGTCATTTATATATACAGCAGAGGTCCCAGCATAGATCCCTGTGGAAGACGACTGGTCGCAGACCTCCAGCCTGAATATTGTCCTTCCACCACAACCCTCTGTCTTCAGTAAGTCAGTTCTGAATCCAGTCACTGCTAATCCCATGCATCTTAATCATATCATATCATATCATATCATATCATATATCTACAGCCGGAAACAGGCCTTTTCGGCCCTCCAAGTCCGTGCCGCCCAGTGATCCCCGTACATTAACACTATCCTACACCCACTAGGGACAATTTTTACATTTACCCAGCCAATTAACCTACATACCTGTACGTCTTTGGAGTGTGGGAGGAAACCGAAGATCTCGGAGAAAACCCACGCAGGTCACGGGGAGAACGTACAAACTCCTTACAGTGCAGCACCCGTAGTCAGGATCGAACCTGTGTCTCCGGCGCTGCATTCGCTGTAAAGCAGCAACTCTACCGCTGCGCTACCGTGATCTGCGCTACCGCTATCTTAGTGATCAGCCTACCACAGAGGACTTTATCAAAATCCATGTGGAAAACATCCACTCATCCATCACCTTCGTCTCTTCGTCAAATATTCCATTGTCAGTAAGACACCACCTGCCATGTACAATGCCATGCTGATTGTCCCTAATTAACTCATTCTCTCCCTAATGGTAGTAAACCATATCCCAAAGACCTATCTCCAATAACTTCCCTTTCACTAACATGAGGCTCACCAGCCTATTTAAATAAAATCTTCTTAAATAAAGGAACAACGTTAGCTACTCTCAAGTCCTCCCGGGGCTTGCCTGTGGCTAGAGAAGATGCACAGATCTTCGTCAAGGCTTTCTCAATAACCTGGGATAGATCCATCAGGTCCTGGGGATTTATCCATCTTAATGCACTTCAAGAACACCAACACTTCTGACTTTGTGTTCCTCCCTGTCTGCCAGATTAGTTTAATCTCTCCTGAGTAGCTCTTGCAAATTTTTCTACCAGGAAAAAAATTTCTACCTTGGTCCTCATCCAGATCAGGAACAATCCATCCCTCTTGTACAGGCCACCTCTGCCCCAGAAGAGATTCCATTTGCCAGAGAATCTGAATTCTTCCCTCCTGCACCAGCTCCTCAGCTTCATTATTTGCCTTTTCCCCCTATTCCTACCCTCAATCGTACATGGCACTGGGAACACTCCAACAACTATGACCTTTCAGGTCTTCCTTTTTAACCTCCTGACTACGTATGTTGTCCGCAGCAATGTGTACAACGACCTCAA
The DNA here is from genome assembly GCF_053455715.1 of Rhinoraja longicauda. NCBI lineage: Eukaryota > Metazoa > Chordata > Chondrichthyes > Rajiformes > Arhynchobatidae > Rhinoraja > Rhinoraja longicauda. The sequence goes on along the minus strand of NC_135978.1, from coordinate 32,493,254 downwards.
CCTCCCCTCTGAGAATATTCTGCAACTGCTCATGGACATCCTTGTACCTTGCACACACAAGGAGTCTTGTTCACAGCCTCTAAAACTCTTGTTTATCCCCTAACTATCTAGTCTCCTAATACTATGTCTCCTTTGGTTTAGTTTAGTTTAGTTTAGAGATACAACATGGAAACAGGCCCCTTGGCCCACGAAGTCCGCGCCGACCAGCGATCCCCACACACTACCACCATCCTACCCACTAGGGACAATTTATAATTTACAGAAGCCAATCAACCTACAAACATGAACGTCTTTGGAGTGTGGGAGGAAACCAGAGTTCCCGGAGAAAACCCATGTGGTTCAGGGGAGAACGTACAAACTCTGTACAGACAAGCACATGTAGTCAGGATCAAACCCAGGTCTCTGGTGCTGTAAGGTAGCAACTCTACCGCTGCACCGCCCCTTGTCTGCACCCTGCCTCGCTGAGCATCAAACTCAGTCATTGTACCTCAGATGCTGGTCTCCTTTCCAAGTATCCAAAACTTAGGGAATGACCAACAGGGGAACCCTGAAACCTCTGCTTACTCTCTCTACCTTTCTTAGTGATCACCCAGCTACCTGCTGCTTGCATCTTTAGTGTAATCACCTCATTAAAGCTTCTGTCTAAGATGCTCTCAGCAGTAAGGATGCACCATAGTCAAGTCAAGTCAATTTTATTTGTATAGCACATTTAAAAACAACCCACGTTGACCAAAGTGCTGTACATCTGATTAGGTACTAAGGAAAAAATGAAACATACAATAGCACACAAACATAACAGCCAATACAAAACAGTTCACAGCACCTCCTCAATGAGCCTCAAACGCTAGGGAGTAGAAATAGGTTTTGAGCCTGGACTTAAAGGAGTCGATGGAGGGGGCAGTTCTGATGGGGAGAGGGATGCTGTTCCACAGTCTAGGAGCTGCAACCGCAAAAGCGCGGTCACCCCTGAGCTTAAGCCTAGACCGTGGGATAGTGAGTAGCCCCAAGTCGGCCGACCTGAGGGACCTGGAGTTAGAGAGGTGGGTTAGAAGATTTTTGATGTAGGGGGGGAATGTGTCCAACTGCAGCTACATCCACTCAAGGCATGGACACATCAATTTAAAACTATCGTTCTCACTGTCGTCAACATCATTGAATTTCCTTTCATCTGCAAAATTATTAATCAAAGCTCCGACATTCATATCTGAATCATTAATGTATACGATGAACAGCGAAGGTCGCAGCACTGGTTTATTTGTCTATGGTTTTTTAATATACATACTGAACTTTGTTGTTGTTGTTTATTACGGGTTTACAGAGTACTATGTTTACATATCTGTTGTGCTGCTGCAAGAAAGAATGTTATTGTTCTGTTTCAGGACATATGACAATAAAACACTCTTGGCCCCTGTGATACACAACTAGTCACAGACTTCTAATCACAAAAACCCTCCACCATCATCCAATGCTGAGTTCCTCCAGTAGATTGTTTGTTGTTCCAGATTCTGGCAACTGCTGTTTCTTGCGTCGCCATTTTAATGACTCACTTATTTATATTGATATCTTAGATCTCTACTCTTTGGTGTGAAAAGAATGAGGGGGTGATCTTATGGAAACATCCTTGGAGGATATGACAGGGTAGATGTTGGTATGTTTCCACAAGTGAAAGAATCTTAAATGACTGGGCAGGGATACAAAATAAATTGCTAGTCATTTCAAACTGAAACGCATAGGAACATCCTGTAAAAGGTGGTGAACCTCCAGAATTTCTGTCACGGAGCATTGTGAATGCTAGAATTATGAGAGTATTTAAAGAGGAAGTAGATATTTTTTTGAATGGCTCTATGGAACTGACACAGAAGAGGAGATGGAGGAGGGGCAGAATGGGAGTGTAGAATTCAGGAGACCAGTGACTTACCCCATCAACAACTTTTTAATGTCCTTATTTATATGTTTTAAAAAAAAATGCTTTTCACATTGCTTATGACATCACGATTGCTGGGATTATGGACAGTGAGGAAGGCTATCAAATTCTACAGCAGAATATAAGTGAGTAATGGGCAGAGAAATGGCAGATAGTTTAGTCCCAGCAAGTGTGAGGTGTTGCACTGGGAGTTCAAATGTAAGGGGGAAATATACAATAGTTGGCTTGACCCTTAATAGCACGGATGTGCAGAAAGATCTTGGGAGTCCAAGTCCATAACTCCCTGAAAGTAGCAATACAAGTAGATAGAGTGGTAAAGAATATGGTATGCTTGTTATTAAAGGTAAGGGCAATGAGCATAAGAATCAGGAAGTCATAGTGTGGCTTTATAGGACTTTGGTGAGGCCACATTGGCAGTATTATGCCCAATTACAGGAAGAATGCAGAGGTTTTAGAAAGGGTGCAGAGGAGGTTTACCAGAGGAGGATTACCAGAATATTGCCTGGATTAGGGGGTATTCGCCACAGGGAGAGGTTGGATAGACTTGAATTGTTTGGTAAGAGGGGCAACATTTAAAGGAGACGTGCATTTGGATTTGGGTAGGCATATGGATATGCAGGGAATGGAAGAAAATAGTAGATAAGAGATCATGGCATCATGTTCAGCCCAGACATTGTGTGCCGAAGGGCCTGTTCTTGTGCTGTGCTGTTCTATTATGGTGGCATTAGTGAACGTCACTGAATTAATACTGAACCTGCTAGGGACTAACTACAATAGTCGTAGCAGTTCACCGAAAAAACAGCGACTGGAACCCCCCCACGACAATGTCTACGACAAACTACAACAACCTACCACCTAGTCGATGTCAAGCTATGGCAAGCTACCGACAACCGGCGACCCAATCGTTGCGACTTAGGACGTCCACCTACGACCGCACCTACGACGACCTACGACCATACAGACAGCAAACCTACAACAACCGAAGTCAACCTACGTCTACCCGCGACAAGCTACGACCGTGTCGGCGACAACTGAAGACAATTCACGTCATTTTGGCCTCCGGGTTTGAGGCCGGTACCTGTCGCCAGTTGTCGTAGGTAGTCGCCAATGGAATTCAACAAAGTCTGCACCGGCGACATTCTACGTCACCTGGCGACAACCTACAACAGCGCCTACGTCAGGAGACGTCAAGCTACGATCATTGGCGTCAAACCAACAGTCGCCGACATTTTTTAAACATTTCAAAATCCAGCGGCGACCAGAAAAACGCTCCGACTCTTTGGAGACAACTCACGACCGTACAGGCGACACCCTGGCGACCGTGTGGTGACAGTCTAGTCGCCCGTAGTCGCCTAAAAAACCGCCTGTGTGACAGGGATTTTATTTCTCTTATAGGAAGTTACCAGGTTTCTGTTAGACCTGCATTACAGAAATATATTTTACATTTTAAAACCTAATCTAATGACTAAACAAAGTCAGAGACAATTTTGCATATTGCTGTTACCACTGTCTGTCTGTGTCAGTATTTCACCACTTCAGAATCAGAATAGCCTTTATTGTTATCCAAAAAATGTCTTGTGGATGAAATTCCGTTACCCACAGTCCAACAATAAGAGCAATAAAAATAAGCAATGACACACACAATCACAAACCAACACAAAACAAAAAAAAGAAACAGCCATCACAGTGAGTCTTTCTTCATATCCTGTAATAACGATTTTGCAAAAATACATTGGCAAATTTGACCTTTAAAACTATAAAGAGGCGATTGTGGAAACTGCATTATAATCTACAAAAGAGAAACTAGCAAAAGTGAAAATTAATTTTAACTGCCTGTATCTCTTTCGCTTTTTATTCATCGGTTGGAAAAGCTCAGTTTACGATAAACAGACTGCAAAAACATGTGCTTCCACTTTACTGAAAATGCAAAATGCAAAAATAGATTTACTGAGCCAAGTCTGAAGAAGGGTCTCGACCTGAAACGTCACCTATTCCTTTTCTCCAGAGATGCTGACTGACCCGCTGAGTTACCCCAGCTTTTTGTGTCTATCTTCGGTTTAAACCAGCATCTGCAGTTCCTTCCTACATATACTATAATGTTTAGGACAAAGACCTATCATTTATTTATTTGCCTCTGTACTCCACAATTTGTGATTTGTATTAGAAAAAATAGTGCACATTGTCAGATTTTAATCAAGGCCATTTTTATACATTTTGGTTTCACCATGTAGAAATTGCAGCAGTGTTTCTACATCACCCCCCTCCCCCCCTCCCCCCCCCTCCCCCCCCCCCCCTATGTTACATAGATTATTCTATTGATGCATATCTTGAAGTCTGTTCTTTATCAGTAAAACCTACGTAAATGAATACAGAGGAAATAGTGAGGCAGGTACAATAACATTTAAAAGACATTTGGACTGGTACATGAATTGGAAAGATTTGGAGAGATATGGGGCAAATGCAGGCTAAAGGGATTAGCTTAGATGGGGCACCTCGGTCAAGGACAAGTTGGGGTGAAGGTTCTGGCTGTATGACTCTAAAACTTTAAGATTAAGAAAAATAAGTAAACATACCACTTATCTTTTCATCTGATTTACAACTAGTTTCTAACGTTTTTGTGGGAATTCAAAGGCCTACAAATCAGGAACAGGCTGACCAAGCAATGCAGTTAGCTGGCAGTTTTCTGCAGAAACCCTGGCTAAAAATCAATGAATTCTGGCCCAGTTTGAGACTCCAATAACCTTGCTTCTATTATTTTCTTAATATTTAGTGGCATCATCAATATCCTAGCCAAAGGCATCACAGGTTTATTTTACTTACTTTAGAAAGCATTAAAAAAAATCTGGTGTCCTTTTCTATGAACATACCTGATGAACCTGTTCCCTCATCCACCACTCCATGAATGTTACATATTCTTCGACCAACTGAGTACTCAACACATTGAGTGATGTACTGGGAGTGGTTGCTGCTAAGGAGACCTGTACCAATGGAACCAGCAGGAGATAGTTTGCTTCTGAAAGATAGTCGCTGGAGTGTTGAATCTTCTGGTAGTAAGACAGGACATTACTCATCACCTTGGCCGCATCTGTAAGCACATTCATAATTAAATAATAAAGTTGCTGAAACTTATGGACTTGGACCAACACAAACAATGGTTTGAGGTGCACTGACTGGCATAAATTTAGCATACTTCCAAAACAACATTGATGCACTTATATGTCGTCTTTAGGTTGTAAAATGGGTCAAGTTGCTTCACAACCTCGTGTAAACAAACAACATTTGACAATGATCTACATAAAGAAATTGTAGGTGAAATGATTAAAACCCTGGTCAATAAAGACGTACAGGTATGTAGGTTAATTGGCTGGGTAAATGTAAAAATTGTCCCTAGTGGGTGTAGGATAGTGTTAATGTACGGGGATCGCTGGGCGGCACGGACTTGGTGGGCCGAAAAGGCCTGTTTCCGGCTGTATATATATGATATGATATGATATGATATGATATGATAAAGCAGGCATTAGGGAGAAAATAAAATGAAGAAAAGAGCAATAATTCGAGAAGGAAATAGTTTGATCCTAGAGCGGAGGCAGCTGAGTGTACTGTCACCAATAGAAGAGCAAAAACAAGAGGTTGGAACTGAAGCCAGGGAGGTTGTGTGGCTGGAGGTGATTACCAAGGTAGGGAGTGGACAGACAACGGGGTGGGGGAATTTGGTTGGGCCAAAGGGCCTGTTTCCATGCTGTATGACTCTGTGACTAATCTCCTACCTTCCACCCCTAATGAACCTGATCATATTAAAAACTCTTCTCAAATGCTAAACTATACTGAAACACTTTTTCAGCCTGACCAGTCAAACCTTGATTCAAATCACTCATCCACGTTGGAGTGTTGGACTGATAAAATCTTTCCTCCCTCACCTTAAACCTCTGTCCTCTGGTTCTTGATTCTCCTACTCTGGGTAAAAGACTTTGCATTTACCCTATCAATTTACCTCATGATCTTATACGCCGCTATAAGATCACTCGTTTGCCTCCTGTGCTCCAAAGAATAAAGTCCTAGTTTTCCCAATCTTTCCCAAGCTCAGGTCCTCCACTCCTGGGAGCATCCTCATAAATCTTCTCTGCACTTTTTTCTGCTTAATTCCATCCTTCCTATAGCAGGGTGACCAAAACTGAACACAATACTTTAAATACAGTCTCACCAAAGTCTTGTACACTTGTCCAACCTCCCTGCAATACCCTCATTGACGAAGGCCAACGTTCCAAAAGCCTTCTTTCCCAACCTATCTACCTGTGACACCACATTCAAAGAACTATGTTGCTGTATTCCTATATCCTTCTGCTCTACAACACTCTTTGGGCCCTTCCACCCTCCTTAGCCAGAACATTAGCCACCCTCCAGTCATCTGTAACCTCACCCGTGTCTAACGTTGAAATATTTATCTCAGTCAGGACACCTTGGATATCTCTGATCAGGCCCAGGAGATTTATCTACTTTAAATACATCTTATGACATCCAGCATCTCATTAACTGTAATACAAACTGTTCTCAAGATATCTCCATTAACTTACAAAGTTTTGCCATCTTCATATCTTTCTCCACGGTAAAAAGTGGTAATTCATTGAGAACCTTGGCCATCCCTTGCTGCTCCACACATAGATAACCACTTTGGTTCCCAAGGACCCTATTCTGCCCCTCATTAGGCCTTATCCCTTATTATACTTAAAACATCTCTTTGGATTCTCCTTAACCTGCCAGAACTGTCTCATGCCCAGTTTATGCCCTCCTGATTTCCTTCCTAAGACCAGTCTGAAGAAGGGTCTCAACCCAAAACATCACCCATTCCTTCTCTCCAAAGATGTTGCCTGTTCCACTGTGTTACTCCAGCTTCTTGTGTCTATCTCCTTCTTAAGAATGCTCCTCAATCCCCTATACTCTTCTAGGGATACACTTAATCCCAGCTGCCTGTACCTTGTCAACTAATTGGCTTGGTATAATTGTAAATTGTCCCATGTGTGTATATAGTGTTAATGTGTGAGGATTACTGGTTGGCATGGATCGGTGAGCCTGTATCTCTAAATCTAAAAAAACCCTGAAAACTAAAACTAAAAACCTGACCCATGCCTCCTCCTTTTTCCTGACCAAGGCCTCAGTTTCCCTTGTCATCCAGGGTTCCTTACTTCTACCTTTCGTGCTTTAGATTCAAACAGGAATATGCATACCATGAACTTTCACTATCGCATTTTTGAAAAGCATCCCACTTTCCCCAAGTCCCTTTGCCTATAAACAATCTACTCCAATCAACTTTTGCAAGCTCCTGTCTAATATGGTGGCAGAATCAGACCTGGTTTCAATCCTAACTATGGGTGCTGTCTGTATGAAGTTTGTACGTTCTCCCTGTGACTGTGGGGTTTTCTCCGGGTGCACCGGTTTTCTCTCACATTCCAAAGATGTACAGGCTTGTAGCAGTCCCAATCTCTCATGGGAAAGTTAAAATCCCACACAATGACAATCCTATTATGCTGCAAACTTCTGGCATATTTGTTCCTCTAATTTCCGTTGACTATTTGGGGGCCTATAATACAATCCCTACTAAGGAATCATTTCATTTTTATTTCTCAATTTCACCCATATGGATGATTCTTCAGTAATGTCATCATGGACTACAGCCAGAATGGTCTCTTTAATCAGTAAAGCAACTCCCCATCCTCTTTTACCCCCGCCTCTATCTCACCAGTACCACTTGTGCTCTGCAACATTAAGCTGCCAGTTCTGTCCCTCCCTGAGCCAGGTTTCCATAATGACAGTCATGTCTCAATCACATGTACCTATGGGTTGAGTAAAGCTGCCTTAATTGTCAGGCCACTTGGTCTGAAGAAGGGACTCGAGCCGAAAAGTCACCCATTCCTTCTCCCCAGAGATGCTGACTGTCCCGCTGAGTTACTCCAGCATTTTGTGTCTCTCTGCACTGAAATAAATGCAACTTAATCTAACTGTCAGTCATCACGATATGAAATTCATTACCTGTAGTGGTGGAAACTTAATCAATCAGGGCTTCAAGAGACAATTGGACAGGCAGTTAAAAGAAAATAATTTGAAGGGTCTATGAAGAAAGTGGGAGGCACAAGGAAGTGCAGATGCAGTTTATAAAACCCCCCCACCAAGTATTGGAGTAACTCAGCAGGTCAGGCAGCATCTCTGGAGAACATAGGGAGGTGACTTTTCAGGTTGGGACCTTTCAGCAGGTTGTTTGTAGTGGGGGGGGGGGGAAGGAAGCTGAGTGGGGGCGGGACAAAGCCGGGCAGTTGGGTGCAGATGATAGATTTTATGATTAGCAGTTAGATCAAAGATGGGGAGACCAAAAGGTGTGAACTAAGGATGGAAGAGGCATGAAATGTGAAGCCAGAGGAAGGGATATCAGTGGAAGGGAACAGGGGGCGGGGAAAAGGGGGCGGGATAGTGGGAGAAATAGGTACACATCTGGATGGAGTATAGGGAAGAGAAATAAAAGGGGTGGATATTTTTGGTTAGTTATTTGAAATTGGAGAATTCAATGTTCATACCATTGGGTATTAGAGTATGCACGCAGAATATGATTGTTGTCCCTCCAGTTTGCATTGGGCCTCACTCTGGCAATAGGCCAGGACAGAAAGGCCTGTATGGGAATGGGAGTTAAAATGGTTAGTAACTGGGAGATCCAGCTGGCCTTGGTGGACTGAGTTCGTGTTTGGCGAAATGGTCGCCGAGTCTATGCCTGGTCTCGCCAATGTAAAGTGAGGCCACATCGGGAGCATCGAAAGCAATAGATGTGGTTAGAGGAGGTGCAGGTGAATCACTATCTCACCTGGAAGGGCTTTTGAGGTCTTGGGATGGATGTGAGGATGGCGGTATAGGAAGGTATTACATCTCCCGTGGTTTCAGGTGAAAGTACCGAGGGAAGGTGTGGTTTGGGTGGGAAGGGATGAGTGAATCAAGGAGTTGTGGAAGCATTGATCTCTGTGGAAAGGGGTGGGGATAAGAACGAGTGATTGGTGGTAGGATCATGTTGGAGATGCCAGAAATGTCAGCAACCGCCCCAACGTGGCAACTCCAACAGCCTGACCGCGGGAGAAGATGGCAGGGGAAGAGAAAATACATTCTGGCCTTCCATCACAGTGAGGAGGTGACTGGAGGAGACTCACTGTGATGGATGTTTCTTTTGTTTGGTGTTAGTTTGTGATTGTATGTGTTATTGCATTTTTATTGATTATTCTTATTGGTCTTATTGTTGAACTGCGGGTAATGTTTCATTTCACTGCACATTTATGTGTATGTGACAAATAAACGACTATTGACTATTGACTTTTGAAATGATGTGTTTGGAGCAGGGGAACTCTATCCTTGTTCTGTCTGGGGGTACGAGGAGCTATAGCAGAACTGCGGGACACAGTGATGACACAGGTGAGCGATCCGTCTATGACAGCAGGGGCGAAATCCCCGTTCACTAAAGAAAGAGAACATCTTAGTTGACCTGGAATGGAAAACCTCATCCTGGTAGCAGATACAAGAGAGATGGATAAATTGAGACGGAGATAGCGTGAGGAAGCGCGAGATAGAAAATAACATTGAATCTATTATCTTTCATAAAATGTCAGAAAATGTTGCATAATTATATTACTCCAACACAGGTGTCTCCAGTCTCAAGACTTGCTTACATTTTGTTTCACTGAGAGTTTTAAAAGTTGGCTCTGAAGACAGCAGAGATTCACATTTCAGGGATATCGCTTTGTCAGTGTTGGACTGGGCAAGGTTTAGAGATAGCCAGGAAAGATATTCCATTCTCACTACAGAGGAAAAAAAAGAAGCATTAGATAAATAAAAGGACTACTGTTCAAATACTGAAATTCTACCCCTGTTTATCGACCCATTTGGCTAAATTTGATATACACTAATTTAAAAATTAAGATGTGCCAAAAAAGCTGTGGAAAAAGTCATTTAGTTTCACAAAGATGACAAAATCCCAAAACCTTTTTCTATGGGAAGGAGTTCTCACCACCCAGTGATGATCCCTTCTCCCATCTCCGCCAGACCCCTCCTCTTGGACTCCCCGGATGGCCCTCTACCTTCTTTACACCTTTTCATTTCCAACTGTCGGCGGGGCATCAACTGCCTCAACTTTTCAACTCCCCTTACTTACTCGAACCTCTCCCAAAGAGACTGAAGAAGGGTCTCGACCCAAAATGTCACCTATTCCTTCTCTCCAGAGATGCTGCCTGTCCCGCTGAGTTACTCCAGCATTTTGTGTCTACCTTCGATTTAAACCAGCATCTGCAGTTCTTTCCTTCACCTCCTGACAATATATGTTACCCGTATTCTCCAATGAGGCTGTAGTCTGATTGTCCGTAAAGTTCCGTGCTCTAAACATCATGTTTGTTACTGAGGATTAACCATTCAATAAGATGATGCTTCTTGTCTCAACCTAATTTGCCCACGTACTCCCCATCCCTTTCACATTCTTTTTAATTGAATTGAATACAATTCCAAATGTAGTCTTCTCTGAAAATAAATTTTCTTCCTCTCAGGATGTACACAATCAAGAGAGGAATAGGTCGGGTAAATGCCCAGATTCTCTTGCCCAGAGTAGGAGAATCAAGAACCAGAGGACATGGATTTAAGGTGAAGGGGAAAAGATTTATTAGGACCTTGAGGGGTAACCTTTTTACACAAAGGGTGGTGGTGTATGGAACGAGCAGGTGAAGGAGGTGGTTGCGGAACACAACATTTAAGAAACATTTAGACAGGTACAAGGATAGCATTGGTTTAGAGGGATATGGGCCAAACACAGACAGGTGGGACTAGTGTGGATGTTGGGCCGAAGGTCCTGTTTCCATACTGTATGACTCTATCACTCTCTGTCCTAAGTGGATGACCATTTATTCTGACACTATGGCCTCTGTTTCTAGATAACAAGGAAAATAGAATTTCAGTCTCCATCCTGTCAATGTCTGCCAGGATCTTATATGTGTTGACAAGATTCCCAGGTGATGTTTTGGATCAGGAAAAAACAGAGGTCGAGTAACTCAGCAGGTCAGGCAGCATCTCTGGGGAACATGGATAGGTGATGTTTCAGATTGGTTGACTATAATGGGGGGAGGGGGTTGAAGAAAGCTGGAGGGAGGAGCGGAAGGGAAAAGTGTGGCACGTAATAGGTGAACACAGGGGAGGGGGGTCTGAAAGGCAGATGGTTGAACAAAGGCCAGAGATGAAAAAAAAGGTGTGAGACAAAAGATTGGTTTGTGAATTATGAAGGATGCAAGTAGAGGGGGAGGGGAGAAATACGTTCAAGTCCAGGTGGAGTCCAAGGGGCGGTGGGAGGAAAGGAGCTTTGGGGGAGAAAGAGGGTGGGGAGGGGGTTGTTAGAGGTTACCTAATATTGGAGAATTCAATGTTCATACTGTTGGGTTGTAAGCTACCCAAGCGGAATATGAGGTGTTGTTCCTCCAGTTTGTGTGTGGTTTCACTCTGGCAATGTAGAAGACCCAGGACAGAAATAGGAAGGGGAGTTAAATGGTTAGCAACTGGAAGATCAGGTAGGCCTTTGTGGACTATGCATAATGGTTTGGTGAAATGGTCGGCAAGTCCACGCTTGGTCTTGCCAATGTACAGGAGGTTAGAGGAGGTGAACGTGGACCTCCGTCTCACCTGGAAGGCTGCTGTGAACGCTGGATGGAGGTGAGGGAGGAACTCTGCGGTGGCAGGGGAAAGTACCTGGGGAGCGGGTGTTTTGGGTCGAAAGGGATAAGTGAACCATGGAGTTGTGGAGGGAGCAGTCTCTGAGGAACACGGAAAAGGGTGGAGATAGGAAGATGTGACTGATAGTGGGATCACATTGGAGGTGACTGAAATATCGGAGGATGATGTGTTGTGGAGAAAGTGTGTGGAGTCAAAAGAGTTGTTGAGGATGAGGAAACGTTGCACCAGGCAGAGGGGAGCGTTAGTAAGGCGAAATTAATTGGGTCTCTGTTTGAGAAAGAACTGGAGGGCATTGCGACTTTCATGGCTGGGAGGGAAGTGTAAATGAACTGGATGTCCATGGTAAAGATGAGGCAATGGGGCCCAAGAATTTGAAAGTTATTGAAGGGTGTGTTAGTTGTCTTGGATGTAGGGGGGGAGGGATTGGAGGAGGCATAGGATTGAATCAAGATATGTGGAGATGAGTTCACTGGGACAGAAGCAGGCAGAAACAATGGGCCCACCAGGGCAGTCCTGTTTGTAGATTTTGGGGAGGAGATAAAAGCAGTGGTGCAGGGTTGGAGCACGATAAGGTTGGAGGTTGTGGAGGGGAGATTGCCAGAGGTAATGAGATTAGAAATAGTATGGGAAAAGATGGTGTGGTGTCCATTCCTGAGGTCATGGTCAAAGGGTAGGTCAGCGAAGGTGTCCAACAGCTAGTGCCTGGCCTCAGCATGGCAGAGGTCAGCCTGCCAAACTACAATGGCGGGTTTAATAACAATGTTGGGATTGTTGCTGAGTGAGCGGCGGGCTATGCGTTCAGAGGGGGCAAGATTGGAATATGTACAGGGACTAGAAAAAGTCAAGATGGTGGATGTCACATTTGGAAATAAAAAGATACAAAGAGGGTAGAAGGCCAGCAGGGGGAGCCCAAGAGAAGAGACGAAGGGTCATCACTGGGAGTGGAGAACTCCTTACAATCGAAAAAGGCCCGGATGTAGATGTAATGGAAGAAGATTTCTACATCAAGTGGGCCTGGAACTCGTTGAGGTATGGTACGGTAAGGTAAGGCCTCTGTTGACAACCATTTTGGATCAGGACTGCTTCGGACTGGACAGACGACCTTTCAGGTTAGAACCCATGTTAGACAAGACAAGACAATAGGTGCAGGAGGAGGCCATTCGGCCCTTCGAGCCAGCACCGCCATTCAATGTGATCATGGCTGATCATTCTCAATCAGTACCCCGTTCCTGCCTTCTCCCCATACCCCCTGACTCCGCTATCCTTAAGAGCTCTATCCAGCTCTCTCTTGAATGCATTCAGAGAATTGGCCTCCACTGCCTTCTGAGGCAGAGAATTCCACATTCACAACTCTCTGACTGAAAAAGTTTTTCCTCATCTCAGTTCTAAATAGCCTACCCCTTATTCTTAAACTGTGGCCCCTTGTTCTGGACTCCCCCAACATTGAGAACATGTTTCCTGCCTCTAACGTGTCCAACCCCTTAATGATCTTATACGTTTCGATAAGATCTCCTCTCATCCTTCTAAATTCCATTGTATACAAGCCTAGTCGCTCCAGTCTTTCAACATATGATAGTCCCGCCATTCCGGGAATTAACCTAGTAAACCTACGCTGCACGCCCTCAATAGCAAGAATATTGATTTATTATATTGAATATTATCATTTAATGCATGGTCACCACTTTAAAAGGATATGATAACACTGAAAAGGAAGGGCGAGAGATTTACAGTTAAAGTCATAGTCATACAGCACAGAAACAGGGCCTTCAACCCAACTTGCCCATGCTGACCAAGATGCCCTATCTGCACTTGACACACCTGCCCTATCTGCACTTGACTCATATCCCTCTAATCCTTTCATATCCATGTACCTATGTCCTCTGCTGAGGCAGTCTGAAGAAGGGTCTCGACCCGAAACGTCACCCATTCCTTCTCTCCAGAGATGCTGCCTGTCCTGCTGAGTTACTCCAGCATTTTGTGTCTATCTTCGATTTAAACCAGCATCTGCAGTTCTTTCCTGCACCCCTTATGATTCTATATGTTTGAATAAAGTCACCCCTCATACTTCTAAACTTCAAGGAATGCAGCTCCAAATTGTCTTGACTCTCTTGTCTTTCTCATCCTAACAATTAGCATGGCGTATCTTCTTTAGAAAGCCTCCAATGCTATAACATCCACTTTTAGGTAAGAGGACCAAAACTGTGCAGTATTTCAGATGTGGCCTCTCAAGTACCCTGAAAATAAGTAACAAAATGTCCCTATTCTTAAACTCCATCATCTTCATACTGAAGGCCAACATTAAACTCCATCATCTTCATACTGAAGGCCAACATTAAACTCCATCATCTTCATACTAAAGACCAACGCACTGTTTGCACTCTTCACTACTTATTGGACTTTTTGTGATTCATGCATTGGAACATTTGGACCCCCTTGAATTCCATTTACCTGCAGAATCTCTCCATTTAGATAATGTTCCTTTTGATTCATCTGATCAAAATGCATGACTGCACACTTCCCCATGTTAATCAATTGCAGTTTTAACCCAATCACTCCATCTGTCTGTATCTGCTGCAGAATCACATGGTCTAACATGCTCTTCCACCTATTTTTATATTATTAGCAAATGTGGAAACGTTACATTTACATAAAAACATAGAAAAGAGGTGCAGGAGGAGACCATTTGGCCCTTTGAGCCAGCACCGCCATTCATTGTGATCATGGCTGATCATCCACAATCAGTAACCAGTGCCGGCCTTTTCCCCATATCCCTTGATTCCACTAGCCCCTAGAGTATCTAACTCTTGTACTTTACCTTCTTCAGACTGATCTATTTCTTGTACTTTGTTCCTTCCTCCAGTTTATTCATGGAAATAATTCACGACCATGAGCCGATTCCTGGGGCATTTCACTGCTTGCATACCTCCAGTCTGAAAAGGTCCCTGTGTTAAATCCCCTCTGCCACTTTTCTACTTATTTTGCTAAGCTACTTTGTGTATTTCAGTCTATTAGTGTCTCTTAATGCATTAGCTTTAACACATTCATAGAACATAGCACATGGAACAGTAAATCAGAGGATCTGGCCCCTCTAAACCTTTACCACTAAGGCAATATTTAAGAAATTAAAGACATCCACGACAACAACTACATTGCTTTAACATCCTTCCATATCTATGTCTACTGTTGGCTATTGGGAGGTCTATAGTAATACCCCATGATACAATAGATGCTGTTATATTTCTGAACTGCACTCATACTTTCTCACTGGATGAGCCTTTCAGGGCATCCCCTCATTACCAAGGTTCCCACCACTTTAAAAGGGTATCAACAGTACCGGTTTCCACGAAGGGTAAGGTGACTAGCCTCAATGACTACCGACCGGTGGCACCAACGTCCATGGTGATGAAATGCTTTGAGAGGTTAGCTATGGTCGGTATCATCTCCTGCCTCAACAAGAACCTGGACCCACGACAATTTGCCTACCGTCAATGGAGGTCAATGGAGCAGGCAATCTCACTGACTCTCCACTCTGCACTGGACCACTTGGACAATATAAAACATATACATCAGGCTGTTGTTCATTGACTAGAGCTTGGCGTTCAACACAATCATCCCCTCCAAAGGAGTTACCAGGTTCATGCAACTGATGAAGGCCAATGTACCAAAGGACTTTTTTACCATCCTATCTACCTGTGACCCCACTTTCAGGGAGCTGTGCACCTGTACTCCTAGACCCCTCTGCTCTACAACACTCCCCAGGGCAAAACCATTCACTGTGAAGGTCCTGCCTTGGTTTGACTTCCCCAAGATGTAGCACCTCACACTTATTTGCATTGAACTCCATTAGCCATTCTTCAGACAACTTGTCCAGTTAATCTAGTTTCTGCTGTAATAACCCCCTCCACTGCCTACGATGCCACCGACTTTAGCATCATGAGCAAATTTACTAATCATGTCTTGCGCATTCTCATCTAAATTGTTGGTATAAACCACAGGCCAGCACCGAACCCTGATGCTCACCAATAGTCACAGGTTTCCTGTCTGGAAAAACCTTCCACCACCATCCTCTGCTTCCTTCCGTGAAGCCAATTCTATACCCTGGCAGGTCGCTCTCCCTGGATCCCATGTGATCTAACTATCCAGAGCAGCCTACGATGCAGAACCGTTTCAAAGGCGTTGCAGAAGTCTGTACAGGTAGCATCCACAGCCCTGCCTTCATCAGCCTTCTTGGTTATTTCTTCAAAAAACTCAATCAACGACGTGAGACATGATCTCCCACGTACAAAACCACGTTGCCAATTTAACATCTGCCTCTATCGAATTGCATATTTATCTTATTCCGCAGAATCCTCTCCAATAATGTGCCTACCACAGATGTTAGGCTCACTTGTGTATAGTCCCAGAGTTTTTCTTGCAACCCTTCTTAAATAGAGTCACAACTTAGCCACCCTCCCGTCATCTGGCACCTCACCCATGTCAAACAATGATTCATATACCTCCGTCTGGGTTCCTGCAATTTCTTTTCCAGGTTCCCACAGTGTCCTTGGATATATCTGATCAGTCCCTGGAGATTTATCTACCTTCACACACCTTAGGAAGTCCAGCACTTTGCAGTCATGATGGTACAGCAATCTGGTCTCATTGCATTATCTGCAGATTAACCCTGGTATAATCTTCAATGTAGATAGAGCTCTTAAGGATAGCGGAGTCAGGGGGTTTGGGAAGAAGGCAGGAACGGGGTACTGATTGAGAATGATCAGCCATGATCACATTGAATGGCGGTGCTGGCTCGAAGGGCCGAATAACCTCCTCCTGCACCTATTGTCTATTGTAAGGGGGAATCAGTTCATAGCATCAAGAGTAGAGGAAAAAGAAAGGTCTCCTTGTGTCAAATGTTACATTGAAGTTTCCCTATTCTGTCGACCTCAACTAAAGACATGTAGCAGAGTGGCACAGCGGTTGAGTTGCCGCCATACAGCGCCAGAGACTTGGAACCGATCCTGACAATGGGTGCTGTCTGTACAGAGTTTGCACGTTCTCCGTGACCTTGTGGTGCACTGCACAAGAGTCACCATGTGTGGGTTTTCTCCGGGTGTTCCGGTTTCGTCCCACATTCCAAAGCCTCGCAGGTTTGGAGGGTAATTGGTTTCTGTAAATTGTCCCTATCGTGTAGGATAGAACTAGTGTGGGGGTGATCATTGGTTAGCGCAGACTCGGTGGGCCAAAAGGCCTGTTTCCATGCTGTATCTCAAAATAAAAAGAAAACATATCACTACAAAATAAGGAACTGCTGTTTTCTAAAACCCACTGGTCTAGACTTCCTTACAGTTAACAGTAATGCAATTACTGGCTCAGGCAGTGAAAAGCATTATACGACACATGATCCGAAGTTTCCTATGTGGGGAAAGAATGGCAGAAATGAGAATACATTGAATGAGAGTAACTGCCGATCGAGTCGGCCTTGTAGCTGTCCAGTGCTCCATTAGTTCGGGTGCTGCTCAAAGTGGCCGAGTGTGGGAATGGATGCGGCCTGCGGTGGCAGGGAGCAGTGGTGGAGGTCAGCGACACATCACCTGGTCAGGTCGACCCTTGCGACTCCGACCCACTGCTGTTGTACAGACAATGGGTCTTTATGGCCAAGTTAAGGCTCCAAGATTTAAAAAGAAATCCGGACTTGGAGGGTACAAGATGGCACTTAAAGTGTGGAAACTCTTGTGTGCTGACTCAGTGTGGTCTACTATCTTAGTATGATTGTGCCTAATGTATAGTAGGATTGTCACTAAATTATATGCAAAAAGAAAAATTCACTGTACTTCAGTACACGTGGCAATAAAGATTTTAAGATGGGCAACCCGTAACCAGCATTGCACCATAAGGATCAGTGCTGATCTTTAGCTTTATATTGAATCCAAGATGGCTAATGGTACAAGGGTGGAATGAATGTAAGAGGAGGACAAAACTGCAAACAATTATAGAAAGATAAATGAATAGTTAAATGAAATTGTTAAATGAATAGTTTAATGAAAATTGAATTATTAAATGAAATGGGTCACAAATGATACATAAGAAAAGAGTGAAACCATCCACTTTGGTGGGAAGAATAAAGAGCAGAATATTTACATTGTGTAATCTTAATGAATCATTATGTTCGGAGAGATCGGGATAATACTGTGTGATAAGCAGAAAGTGTGCATGTATGTGTGGTCAGAATTTAGGAAGAAATACAAAAGTAGAAAAGTCTTGCTGACTATGCAGGGCTTTTCAACCACAGCTGGGGTGCAGCATCCAGTTTCAGTCTTCTTATTTAAGGAGATATATGCTTGCCTTAGAAAGAGTGCAGAGAAAACCCATTAAGTTAATTCCTGGAATAACAGCAAAACACACAGTGCTGGAGGAACTCAGCAAGTCAGGCAGCATCTGTGGAGGGAATGGACAGATGACGTTTCCAGTAGGGATCCTTCTTGGGACTGATGAAGCAGGTGGGAGAAATCCAAAAAGCAAAGGTGGGGGTGGGCAAAACCTGGCAAGTGACAGGTGGATATAGCTGAGGGGGGGGGGGGGGGAATGGACAGATGGGTGGAGTAAGTGACAAAGGCTAGATGTGACAAGGAGACAAATGAGTATTAAATGAGAAGAGAGCATGAAATGTAAAGCTAGAGGGAGGGATATGGATGGATGGGGACACAGGAGAGGATAAAGAGTGAGGTAGAAGGGAAATATGGGACCAAGGGATGGGAAATGAGCGTGCAAAGGAGGAGAAAGGAACATAAATACTGGGGGGGTGGGAGATGGTGGGTGAAGTGGGTACACACCAGAGTTGGGGTAGGCAGGAGACAGAGACGAGGGTGTAAAAGTTCTGATGCACATTTGTTAAAATGCATCAAGACTACAAAAATGCACTCTTGTTGTATGAATAAATATCCTGAGATTTTCAGCAGATATTCCTGTAGCAGATATGCTTTACAGAATTTCCACCTGTAAAACGTTGACTTGGAAAGATTTACCTTCCCCTACCTTTTGTGTTGGTCAGATAAAGATTCCAAGTGAGCTTCCTCAAGTCTGGTGGTAAACTGTGGTTGAACAAAATATGCAATTTGGATTTCATGTCTGGCCACTTCTGTAACAAAGAAACCTGAAAAATGAAAAAAACAAACTTTTATTAGCTGATAGAAATATTTATCGAAAGTTACTGTTCCTGGGGCTTGCTTCTAAAGCCACTAACTTGGTTAATTGAACTATCCTGGCAATATGATTTCCTTACTTTGCGTTTCTTTCTGTTTGATATAATTCCTCTCAGAGTCAAAGAAAACAACAACCCAAGAGGTGACCACAATGTCTATGCCAGTCGCGAAAGATCTGCCTGAACTAATCATCACAATACAGTAGCCTGCAGATCTCTGCTCTTCAGGAATACAACTGAATATTCCTATTAGTTCTCATTTAGATAATCATTCCAATATATTGCCAGGTTTCTTTCACTCTGGGATTTTGGCATTCAGTACGTTAACAGGACAAATGACTTCGGACTTTCTTGACTGTTAACACCATTCTTATTAAAATATCCAGAAAGATTATAGATTTTCCCCAGACTCTCCGTCTGAAGAAGGAGCTCGACCCGAAACATCACTTATTCCTTTTCTCCAGAAATGCTGTCTGACCCGCTGAGCATTTTGTGTCTATCTTTGGTTTAAACCAGCATCTGCAGTTCCTTCCTACAGAAGATAATTTCCATATCTGGGGTAGAGGTCCACATTTTTCAAACATGATATTCTGGAAATAAATATTCTAAACTTCTAAGCTCAAAAGAGAAATTCCGACATTACTTTAATATACTATTTAAAGACCGCTGAATGGATTAATAGTATGTGTTTTTTATGTCAATAGTTGTGTTTTTTTTAAATACACCTCAAAAAATATTTTAAATAGTCTTTCAAATGCAATTAAGAATCCATGATATATCCAAAGATCATGATATCTATCTTGACTATACCTTCACCCACCCTGAGATTTCATCACTCAAAAAGTGGTGAACCTTTGGAATCTCTACCCTAAAAGGAGTGTGGAACTCAGTCATTGATAATGTTCAAGAGAAATCGATAGATTTCTGGAAATGAGAGGAATCTATGGATGTATGGATAATGCAGAAAAGTGGAATCTGAGATAGAAGATTATCCGTAATCTTGGTGATTGTTGAAGGGGAAAAATGGTATAATGCTGCTCCTACTTCCTATCTACAGCCACGTTTCCAGGATGATTCATACTTGAAAATATGTTAAAGAAAGACACAAAGTGCTGGAGTAATTCAGCAGGTCAGGCAGCATCTCTGGAGAAAAAGGATGGGGGATGTTTCTGCCCCATCTACACAAGGTCCATCCGTAATAGTAAATGTTTTAAAAAATTGTCCCTAGTGTCTAGTGTTAATATGTGGGGATTGCTGATCGGCACGGACCCAGTGGGCCAAAGGGCCTGTTTCCGCGCTGTATCTCTAAACTAAACTAAATAATGAAAGCTAATCGGCGAAAGCCATCTTGACCATCCTATCTATCTACCTGTGATGTCACTATGTACGTGCAGTCCCAGATCCCTCTGTTCTCCAACACTCCCCAGAGCCCTGCCATTCACTGTGAAGGTCCTGCCCTGGTTTAACTTGCCAGAACGCAACACCTCGCACTTACCAGTATTAAAATCTATTTACCATTTCTCAGCCCACTTGCCCAACTGATCAAGAAAGATCCTGCTGCAATTTATGAAATCCATCTTCATTCTCTACGAAACCATCCAATTTAATGTTAACTGCAAACTTACTAATCATGCCTTGTACATTCTCATCCAAATTGTTGATATAAACCACAAACACCAATGGGCCCAGCACCGAGCTCTGATGCACAACACTAGTCACAGGCTGGAGGGTCGGAAAACAACCTTCCACCACCATCCTCTGCTTCCTTCCATGAAGCCTAATCTATCCAGTTGGCTGGCTCTCCCTTGATCCCGTGCGATCTAACCTTCCAGCATAGCCTCCCATGCAGAATCTTTTCAAATGCCTTGGTGAAGTCCAGAAAGACAAACGTTACGACTTTGCCCTCATCAACCTTTTAGTTACTTATTTGTAAAAACCCAACTAGATTCGTGAGACACAAACAAACCATGCTGACTATCCTTAACCAGCTCCGGACTATCCAAATGCATATCTATTTTATCCCTCAGTATTTTCTCTTCAGTAACTTGCCTTCCACAGACTCATTGGTGTATAGTTCCCAGGCTTTTCCATACTTAAATAGCGGCGTAACAATGGCCATCCTCCATTCCTCCAGCACCTCACCCATATCTAATGATAATTCATATTTCGCTGCTGGGGCATCTGCAATTTTTTCTCGAGGTTCCCAGTGTCCTTGGAGAAATCTGTCTCATGCAGCTCCACACAGAGATGACAGCTTTGGTTTCTAAGGGGACGTATTCCCTCTCTTTCCCTTAATGTACATAAAATCTCATTGGATTCCCCTTAATGTTATCTGCCAGAGTTATCTTCTGCCCCCTTTTTGCCCTCTGATTTCCTTCTTAAGCATGCTCCTCAGTTCCCAAAACTCCTCATGGGATACACTTGATCCCAGCTTCCTATTGTTGTCCCATGCCTCCTTTTTCCTGACCCGAGCGTCAATTTCTCTCATCATCCAAGCTTCTTTAATCCCACCTGCCTTACCCTGCACTCTAACAGGAACATGTATGCCCTGAACTCTTGTCAACACTCTTAAAAACATCCCACTTTCTGGATGTTCCTTTGCCAACAAACAAACTACTCCAATCAACGAGCAAATTCCTGTCTAATACCATCAGAGGTGGCTTACCCCAATTCAGAATTTTAACTCATGAGCCCACCCTGTCTTTATCCATTGCTATCTTCAGACTAACTGAACAGCGATCGCTGGACCCAAAAGACTTGTCCACAAAAACGTAAATCACTTGCACTTCGCAATTTCCTAAGAGTAGATCCAGTTTGTCCTTTCCCGTTTAAGGCACTCTACATATTACCTGAGAGAACTGTCATGAACACATTTCACAAATTCCACCCCATCCAAGCCTTTCGCACTATGAAACTCCTAGTCTATATTGGGAAAGTTAAAATCTCTCATTATGACTTGTACCTTATTATCCATACAGCTGCCTGCAATCTTTTGGTAAGCTTGCTCCTCCAAATCCCGCTGACTATTTGGGGACCTGTAGTACACTCCCAACAAGGTGATCACCTCCTTTTCATTTCTCACCTCCACCCATGCAGACACACAGGATGGACCATCAGTAATGTCATCTCGGACTACTGCTGTGACATTTTCCTTAATCAATAAAACACTCCCTCTTCTTTTACCCCCACCTCTGTCTCTCCTGTAGCACCTGTACCCTGGAACATTAAGCTGCCAATCCTGTCCTCTTAACCAGGTTTCTGTAATGGCTATAACATCCCTGTTGCAAGTACCTATCCATGTTCTGAGTTCATCCGCCTTGCCTGTCAGGCCTCTCGCATTCAAATGTGCAATTTAATCCAGCAGTCCTTCCATGTCTACTCCTTGTTCCCTGTCATGCTCCTGCCTATTCTGTCCACTGAACTTTCTTTCACTACAATCCACACTGACTTCCAGCCTCTCACCTGTCTCATTGATTGCATTGATTCCACTCCCTCAGCCAATACACTTTAAACCCACCTGTGTAGCACTAGCAAAGCTGCTTGCCAGGATATTGATTCCCCTCCAGTTCAGTTGCAACCCATTCCTCTTATGCAGGTCACCTCTGCCACAGAAGAAATTCCAGTGGTCTAAAAATCTGAATCCTTGCCCCCTGCACCAACTCCTTAGCCATACATTAATCTGCCATATAGCGAGGCTTCAGTATTGTCTTCATGTTAAGAGGTGAATTTGAGAGGTGAATCTGAACATAAAAAGGCATTTTCCTCCATTTCCATGAGGAATTGGGTTCATGGTGACAATGAACCTCATTGAAGGAGAGAAAGCAACACTAACATTGTTGCGTTGTTGGAATTTCCAATGGACTTAGTGCTAGATGTTCCAATATTGATAATTAGGTTTACTGGTAATGATTACAGAGAAAACTAAATGCAAATTATCACCAAACATAGTTATGGAGATGAATTGAACCAGGAAAGAAATGGACTAAAAATAAAATTGTCATTTTACATACATCAGTTCTTCCAGATTAGGACACGATGATGTAACAAACTTTCAAAAATTTAATCCACAGTACTTTCAAAAATAGTTACTTACAACATTTTCTTGCATTAATACCGTGAAAAAAATGAATGGGTAATGTCATTACAATACAATACAATATATCTTTATTGTCATTGTACCCAGGGGTACAACGAGATTGGGAATGCGCCTCCCATACGATGCAATAATTTAGGTAATTTAGACAGCAGCAACCCAACGAAACGAAACAGTTGTAACAGTTTTGGACAGGGTAAAGTGCAAGTTGATCTATGCGTTGTGGCCATCCGGCTCAGCAGGACCGGTTCATAGCAGCTATGGCCCTGGGGATGAAGCTGTTCCTGAGTCTGGAGGTGCGGGCATAGAAGGCCTTGTATCGTCTGCCCGATGGAAGGAGTTCGAACAGACTGTTGCAGGGGTGTGAAGAGTCTTTGTGGATGCTGGTGGCTTTTCTGAGGCATCGTGTGTTGTAGATGCCCTCCAAGTCTGGTAGCTGTGTTCCGATGGCCCTCTGAGCTCTATGGACTACCCGCTGTAGAGCTTTCCTTTCTGCCTCCGTGCAGCTGAGGTACCACACAGGGATGCCATGCGTTAGGATGCTCTCTATGGTGCAGCGGTAGAAGGTCGTCAGCAGCTGTTGGGGTAGACCAGACTTTTTCAGTGTTCTTAAGTAGAACAGTCTTTGTTGTGCCTTCTTGACCAGCGCAGCAGTGTTATTGGACCATGTTAGGTCCTCCGAAATGTGAGTGCCCAGAAACTTGAAGCTGGACACTCTCTCCACACTGTCCCCGTTGATAGAGATCGGGGCATATTCCCCGTTATGTGACCTACGGAAGTTGATGATCAGCTCCTTGGTCTTGGTGGTATTTAGGGACAGGTTGTTATCCGAGCACCAGTCCGCCAGGTTCTGCACCTCCGCTCTATAGTTTGTTTCATCCCCGTTGGTGATCAGCCCGATCACCGTTGTGTCATCTGCAAACTTGACAATGGTGTTGGTGTCGAATGCAGGAACACAGTCGTGTGTGAAGAGGGAGTAGAGCATGGGGCTCAAAACACAGCCCTGTGGTGTGCCGGTACTCAGGGTGATAGTGGAGGACAGGTGCGGGCCCATTCTCACTGCCTGCGGTCGTTCCCGCAGGAAGTCCAGGATCCAGTCACATAATGACGAGCTGAGGCCTAGCGGGTGGAGTTTGGTGATGAGCTTGGTGGGGATGATCGTGTTGAAGGCGGAGCTATAGTCTATGAATAGCATCCTCACATACGTGCCCTGTCTCTCTAGGTGAGTCAGGACAGTGTGAAGAGCCAGAGAGATGGCGTCCTCTGTGGATCTATTTGCCCTGTATGCAAATTGATGTGGGTCCAGTGAGTCAGGGATGCTGGATTTGATGTGTGAGAGGACCAGCCTCTCAAAGCACTTCATGACTATCGGCGTTAGGGCAACCGGGCGGTAGTCGTTCAGGTTGGAAATCTTTGCTTTTTTCGGCACCGGAACTATGATAGCCGACTTCAGGCACTTGGGGACTGTAGCCAGAGATAATGACAGGTTAAAGATCGTGGTGAATACCTCAGCCAGCTGTTCAGCACAGTCCTTCAGTACCCTTCCTTGAACTCCATCCGGTCCTGCAGCCTTGCGTGGGTTGACCCTTTGCAGAGCGCGTTGTACCTCCTGTGTGCTCAGTTGCAAGACCTGTCCCACCGCCTCGGCTGGGGTTCTTTCACTCAAGGTGGTTTTGCCAGTTTCAAAGCGGGCAAAGAAGGTGTTAAGCTCGTTGGTCAGTGCCATATCGCTGTGGGGGCAGGCAGGGCTGCTCTTGTAGCCAGTGATGTCCCTGACACCCTGCCACATGCTTCTGGTGTCCGTGGTGTTGAAGTGGTCTTCCACCCGTTGCCTATGGGTGTCTTTGGCCCTTTTAATACCTTTGCTCAGGTGTGATCTGGCAACACTGTATGCTGAAGTGTCACCAGATTTAAAGGCATTGTTGCGTGCCCTCAGCAGGTTTTGTACCTCCTTGTTCATCCAGGGTTTCCGGTTTGGGAACATCTTTATCTCCTTGTCCTCCGTGACATTCTCCACACAGCAGTTAATGTAGGAGAGCACAGTGGATGCGTATTCCTCCAAGTCTACCTCTGAACCGTAGGTGGCCTGTTTTGCAAACAGGTCCCAGTCGGTGCGATCAAAGCAGTCCTGGAGTTGTAGGGTGGCATCCTCGGGCCATATTTTGACCGTCTTTATTGTGGGTTTGGTCTTGCGGATGAGGGGTTTGTATGCGGGCAGTAGAAACAGTGAGAGGTGATCGGATTGTCCCAGAGGTGGGCAGGGGAGAGCTCTGTAGGCGTCCTTTACATTGGTGTACACCTTATCCAGTGTGTTTGAGCCCCTGGTAGGGCACTGCACATGCTGATGGAATTTGTGGAGCGAGGCTCGTAGGTTGACCTGATTGAAGTCCCCTGCAACAATGAAGGCACCGTTGGGGTGGGCATCCTGCTGCTTACTGATGGCCGAGTGCAGCTGTGCTAGTGCTAGGTTAGCATTAGCCTGTGGGGGAATGTATAAGGCCATGATGATGACCACCGTAAACTCCCGCGGCAGATAGAATGGCCTACATTTGAGCAGTAAGTACTCCAGGTCTGGGGAGCAGTAGCTCTCTATTGCAGTGTGGTTGGTGCACCAGTCATTGTTAATATAGATGCAGAGCCCACCGCCCTTGCTCTTACCGGAGTCCTTTGTTCTATCAGCACGATGTAGTGAGCGGTTCGTTAGCTCCACAGCCCCGTCGGGGACCAGCGCGTTGAGCCACGTCTCCGTGAAGATCAGCGCACAGCAGTTTTTCAGGGATCGCTGGGTGTTGATCCACAGCCTTACCTCATCCAGCTTGTTGGAGAGTGACCGGACATTGGCGAGAAAGATGCTTGGTAAGGATGGTCTTTGTGGGGCCCTCCTTAGCCTGGCCTGCACCCCCGCTCTCCGACCACGTTTTTGCTTCCTCTCCCTGCGCTGGCTCCGTCTCCAACTCCCCGGTGTGGTGGTCCAGGGGCCTGTTCTACTGAGCTCCGTCGGGACTTTGGTGAGGGTTTTGTGGTACTCACCAGCCAGTCTCTCGCAGCCGTGTCCGATGTTAAATTAACATGATTAATGTTAATCCGTGTCTGATTAAATTACCAATCAGATTCAACTTGGCAATTAATGGACTACAATAATCAGGATAGTATGAAAATTGTCATGAATGAATGGAAGCTCATAAATCCGATATGTTAACTCTCTCTCTACTACTACCTGACCTGCTGAGTAATTATAACATTCACTGTTTCTATTTCCGTTTTCTAGCATCTACACATGTACAGATTGATGATATCACAACATGGACATAGTGAAATGCATGCTGATTGTTCAATGAAACAAACCCACCACGCCATCCTGGATATGACTCCCATAAGCCTCTGTCCTTGCCTGCATGGATTTGCTTTCATGCATTTTATAAATGAGTTGTCTACCAAACTGCTCCTCCAATGCAGAATTGATCCGACTAACAAGTGCTCTATAAGTACTTCCTGTAGAGAGAGAAAATGAAAAATGTTAGGATCTGGAGATGGGTCATAGACCTGAAATGTTAGTTCTGCTTCTCCCTTCACAATTTTGCCCAACCTAGTAAGTATTTTCATCAATCTCTGCTTTCATTTTATCGGAATTAGAAAATGTTCAAAATTGGCATAGTGCAATTTTCAGAAAGGGGGAAACTGTTTATCTCTTTGCAGTGGCAGGTGGCATTGTTTTCAAGAGAGAGTTAGATTTAGCTCAGGGCTAAAGGAATCGAGGGATATGGGGAAAAAGTAGGAACGGAGTACTGATTTTGGATGATCAGCCATGATCATATTGAATGGCGGTGCTGGCTCGAAGGGCCAATTGGCCTACTCCTGCACCTATTTTTTATGTTTCTATGCTTTAATGGTGGCATAAAGCTACTGCCTTGCAGCGCCAGAGACCCGGGTTTGATCCCGACTATGGGTGCTCATCTGTATGGAGTTTGTACGTTCTCCCCGTGGGTTTTCTGAGATCTTCAGTTTCCTCCCACACTCCAAAGACGTACACGTTTGTAGGCTAATTGGCTTGGTAAAATTGTAAATTATCCTTAGTGTGTCCGGGATGGTATTAGTCTGTGAGGATCGCTGGTCGGTGTGGACTCGGTGGGCCAAAGGGCCATTTTCCGCGCTGTATCTCTAAACTAAACTAAACTAAGATGCGGCCTGGGCA
Organism: Rhinoraja longicauda; assembly: GCF_053455715.1. Classification (NCBI taxonomy): domain Eukaryota; kingdom Metazoa; phylum Chordata; class Chondrichthyes; order Rajiformes; family Arhynchobatidae; genus Rhinoraja; species Rhinoraja longicauda. The sequence continues at coordinate 32,466,133 of NC_135978.1, read as the reverse complement.
TAGACACACATCATGTTCCTTCATCAACTCTGGCTGAGGAAATTACTGGATACTCGATCCCAGGCGGTCTAAGAGTATTTTCACCAGAGAGACTACAGAAAAACTACAGGAATTCAAAAAGCATCTTAGCACCGGCATCCATTTCAAGGGTAATTAAAGAAAGACTATAACTGCTGGCCCAGTCAGCAATGCCTCTATCTCAATATGACTGATTGGCACTAAATCAGTTGGTAATGACAGTTCTATGGTGTAAATGGATCCTGGCTTTGATTTATTGTGCTAAATACATATGAAGTTAGTTTTATTCCTTTCCACCTTCACCAAATTTCCTCAACTTCTATCAATTGATCACAACATCTGGCATGCACCTCCAGCACAATGGCACAAGGCTGACCAATCATATCAGAACTGCTGCTGGCTTCATGCTTGTTCAATGGATGTAACTTACGGAAATATCTTATCTGGCTTCTCAACAACATTGCAAGGTGGAGGTATAGAAACATAGAAAATAGGTGCAGGAGTCGGCCGTTTAGCCCTTCGAGCCAGCACCGCCATTCAATATGATCATGGCTGATAATCCAAAATCAGAACCCCGTTCCAGCTTTTTCCCCATATTCCATTAGCTCCAAGAGCTAAATCTAACTCTCTCTTGAAAACATCAAGTGAATTGGCCTCCACTGTGGCAGAGAATTCCACAGATTCACAACTCTCTGGGTGAAAATGTTTTTCCTCATCTCAGTTCTAAATGGCCTACCCCTTATTCTTAAACTGTGACCCCTGGTTCTGGACTCCCCCAACATCGGGAACATTTTTCCTGCATCTATCCTGTCCAATCCTCTAAGAATTTTATTTGTTTCTATAAGATCCCCGCTCATCCTTCTAAATTCCAGCGAATACAAGCCCAGTTGACCCATTCTTTCATTAGACGTCAGTTCCGCCATCCCGGGAATTAACCTGGTGAACCTACGCTGCACTCCCTCAATAGCGATAATGTCCTTCCTCAAATTAGAAGACCAACATTGCGCACAATACTCCAGGTGCGGTCTCACCAGGGCCCTGTACAACTGCAGTAGGATCTCCTTGCTCCTAAACTCAAATCCTCTTGCAATGAAGGCCAACATGCCATTGGCTTTCTCACTGCCTGCTGTACCTGCATGCTTACTTTCAGTGACTGATGTATAAGCACACCTAGGTCTCAATGCACCTCCCCTTCTCTTAATCTGACACCATTCAGATAATAATCTGCCTTCCTTTTCTTGCCACCAAAGTCGATAATCTCACATTTATCCACATTATACTACATCTGCCCACTCACCCAACCTATCCAAGTCACCCTGCAGTGTCATAGCATCCTCCTCACAGCTCACACTGCCACCCAGCTTTGTGTCATCTGCAAACTTAAAGATGTTACATTTAATTCCCTCGTCTAAATTGTTAATATATATTGTAAACAACTGGGGTCCCAGGACCGAGCCTTGCAGCACACCACTAGTCACTGCCTGCCATTCTGAAAAGGACCCGTTAATTCCTACACTTTGCTTCCTGTCTGCCAACCAGTTCTCTATCCATGTCAATACCCTACCCCTAATACCATGTGCTCTAATTTTGCACACTCATCCCTTGTGTGGGACCTTGTCAAAGGCTTTTTTGAAAGTCCAGATATACCACATCCACTGGTTCTTCCTTATCCATTCTACTTGTTACATCCTCAAAAAATTCCAAGGATTTCTCCTTCATAAATCCATTCTGACTTTGACCGATCCTGTCACTGCTTTCCAAATGCGCTACTATTACATCTTTCATCATCGACTCCAGCATCTTCCCCACTACCGATGGAAGGCTAACTGTTCTATAATTCCCCGTTTTCTCTCTCCCTTCTTTCTTAAAAAGTGGAGTTACATTGGCTACCCTCCAGTCCACAGGAACTGATCCAGAGTCGAGAGAACATGGGAAAATGACCACCAATGCATCCACGATTTCTAGGGCCACCTCCTTGAGTACTCAGGGATGCATCAGGCCCTGGGGATTTATCTGCCTTCAGTCCCAACAGTTTACCTAACACCATTTTCCGACTAATGATACTGACATGCTTTTTCGGACATAGTGGAAAGTCACTCAGCTATTTATATGTAAATCGACCCCCAGCAAACCCTTCGATCTTGTTCCCTTTTAGTCCTCCAATTTATTATCTTGCAATGCCCATTATCTCTCACTTGTAATCCTTTTGCCACTTACCTAAAGTAAGGAACAATTTACACAAGCCTATTGTCCTATCAACCTATTAATAGCCTATCTATTAATCTGAGGAGCACCTTCAGCAACAGACTGGTTCCACCAAGATGCAGCACAGAATGCCCCAGGAAATCATTTATCCCCATGGCTATCAAACTGTACAACTCCTCCTCCTCCTGTCATGGGGTAGACTGACTCGCCTCCCCCCCCCGACCCCCCCTATCTTTGCACATCCCCAATCCTGGACTTTCCATTCGTCACTTTAATTTCCTGATTAGTTGCCTGATACAGTATCTTGTTGTGTTTTATGACTGTTGGGAGACCAATTTCCATCCTGGGATAAAGTTCTATTGTATTGCATCGTATCAGCATATCTTTGGATGTGGAACTACTGTAGGAATCCCAGGTGTACTTGAAGACTCCACACAGATATTACCCGAGGTTGAAATTAAACCAGGTCCCTGAAGCTGTGAGGTAGCGAGCCACTGGTCTTGGATCATATTTCTAAGAATGGAGAGAGCCAAATGTCTCTCTTTCCTCTCATATTCATCGTGATATCAGATATTATCTAGATTTTATTGTTATGATAATGTGAACTATACAACCATTGTGAATAGCTCTCTTCAATTTTAATTACGGCATTAAATAATACACAATTTTAATTACAATCCTTTAATTATTTTCTCCATTTTCTAAGAGTTCTGAATCAGCTTCACACTGTGAACTGGACTCTACAATTAAGAAGATGTATACATTATAAATGACTGTACTCAAACAGCTTCTTCCTCTCTACACCTGCACAACTGTTGGTGGAGATAGACTTTAACATTTAGGAAATTAGGGTGATGAAACCACAGGAAATGTAATACCCATCATAGAGTTATAGACTTAAAGAGTCATACAGCACAGAAACAGTCCCTTCGGCTTAACTCGTCCATGCCGACCAAGATGCCACATCTAAACTAGTCCCACCTGCCCGCGTTAGGCCCATATATCCCTCTAAACCTTTCCTAACCATATACCTGTCTGTATTTTAAATATCTTCATAGTACCTGCCTCAACTACTTCCTTTAGCAGCTCGTACCATATACCCACCACCCTCTGTGTTAAAAGGTTACCCCATAGGTTCCTATTAAATCTTTCCCCTTTCAGAAACCTATGTCTCCTGGTTTCCCTGCTCTGGATAAAAGACTGTGCATTTACTCTATCTATTCCCCTCATTATCTTATACACCTCTATATGATCACCCCTCATCCTCCTGCACTCCAACAAGTAAAGTCCTAGTTTGCCCAGTTGCCTAGTTTGCCCTTCATCTCAGGCCCTTGAGTCCTGGAATATCCTCATAAATCTTTTTGGAAGTCAAACCAATGTATACACCTTCTACACAGTGAATGACAGGGCTCGGAGGAGTGTTGTAAAGCAGAAGGATCAAGGAGTACAGGTCCAACCGCTACTTATAGCTAATACTCTCTAATCCAGAAAACCTTCTGGTGAACCTCTTCTGCATCCTCTCCAAAGCCTCTACCTTTCTACTGCCTGGGGAGTAGATGAAGGCAAAGACTTGCAGAGCAGTTACAATGTATTTAGATGAGCATTGGGCTACAGGACAGATGCTGGAAAATGTGATGTATTGAATCATGATGGCTGACAAGGACCACGGTGGGCTCAAGGGACAGTTTCCAAGCTGCATGACCCCATGACTGCCTACTTAATTTTCCTTTCACATAGCCTTACCTCCATTGATTGCTTTGGCAGCTTGGTCTACAAAAAGTGCTTTTTCAGATGTAGATAAATCAGTGAAGAAATCAACGTGTCCTTCCGCTAATTGCTGGAGCATAACATCAAACAGCTCTTTGCTATATTCCTGCCAAACCTACAAGAAAAAATATTCAAGAATAAACTCAGCGATAACCATTGTAGTATGACTACTGGTAAAACAAATTATACAATGTCCTCTTATTAGGAGTCAAGTTATATGGCAGAACCCTATTATGCTTGACAGGATATTGATGGCTGGTACCCTTTCAATGGAATATTGATAATTTATTGTAGTATTGATATCCTATTACTTTTCACGGCAATACTGATAATTGGTTCTTAAAGAAGGGTTGTTAAATAGTTGGTTATTAAAACATGGTCTCTGTTATGATGGGATTGATACATGGTTTAAGATGGTGTTTATACATGGTTTACTGGGGAAGTTGCAGTTTCATATCACAGGGTCATAATACCATCTCAAAATAACTGCAGATGCTGGTACAAATCGAAGGTATTTATTCACAAAATGCTGGAGTAACTCAGCAGGTCAGGCAGCATCTCGGGAATGAAGGAATGAGTGACGTTTCGGGTCGAGACCCGAAACGTTCCCCATTCCTTCTCTCCCGAGATGCTGCCTGACCTGCTGAGTTACTTCAGCATTTTGTGAATAAATGGTCCTCAAGGTATACTCATAATGCTGTTAGGGAGGAAATTCCAGAATTTTGACCCAGTAATGGAGAAGAAATGGTAATATATTTCCAAGTTGGGATAATATGTGGCTTGGAGTGAAATTCCCAGGTGATGGTGTTCCCATGCTTTTGCTGCCCTTGTCTTTCTAGCTGGTAGAGGTTGTCGGTTAGGAAAGTGTTGTTAAGAGTTTCTTGACTTGCTACAGTTGTGTACCAGTGGTAGAGTGAGTGAATGGTTCTGAATGGGGTCCCTATCAAGTGGGCTGCTATGTCCTGTGTTACATTGAGCTTCTTGACTGTTATTTAAGCTATACTCATCCAGGCAAGTAGAGAGCATTCCATCGTATCACTGATTTGAGTCTTGTAGATGATGGAACAGCTTTGGGGTGTTCGGAGGTGAGTAAGTTGCCACAGGATCACTGTTGTATCAATGGCTTGTTCTTCTTCAGAGGTATTGCCACACAATTCCCCATCACTGCGGTATTGACACAAGCTTTCCGATGACTGGTACATTATATCTTGGCTGCTCATCACTGGAGTCTTGATTCATGATTTCTAAAAACTTAACGACCAGAGCAGATTAGGCCACTCAGCCCCTCATACCTACTCTGCTATTCTATAAGTTACCATCTTTGACCTCAGCACACATACCCACTAATCTTGTATCCCTTGAATTTCCTAATATTCTAAAAGCCTATTGATCTGTGTTGACTGTGAACCCATAGCCCTTTTAGGCAGAGGATTCCAAAGATTGACCACCTTCTTCACATACTGTCCTGAATGGCCAGCACTTATTTTGAGATTGTGAATACTGGTTCAGACACCATTCAGGAGAAACATCAACTCTCCATCTGCCTTATCAAACCCTTTGAGAAGTTTGTTATGTTTACTTCTCCTAAACCTCAGAGCATGTAGGCCCAGCCTGCTTGATCTCTCCTCATATGACAAACCTGCCACCACAGGAATCAATCTGCCGAAACTTATTTTCAATCACTCCATCACAAATATATTCTTATTTACAGCGAGAACAATCTGCATACAATATTCCAGGTTTGCCTCACAGCACTTTTGAATAACTGGAGCAAGAGTGCATTCTTTTATTCAAACCCTCTATCAATAAAGGCCAGTGTATCATTTGCCTGCCAATTCCTGCATATTAACTGAGTCCATACGTCCTGAAGACCAGCATCTTTTAATCTTTCACAATTTAAAATAAAATCGTAATTACCATGGTACCAATACACAGGTCTTTGACATTTGTATTTTACTACATGGTACTTTGCCAACAAGATACTGATACCTTGATACCTCATTTCCTCTCTGGGATATTGAATTGATACCTATGTGTAGGAAGGAAAAGCAGATGCTGGTTTACACCGAAGACAGACACAAAATGCTGGTGTAACTCAGCGGGTCAGGCAGCATCTGTGGAGAAAAGGAATAGGTAACGTTTCAGGTCGAGACCCTTCTTCAGACTCTTCAGAAGAGTCTGAAGAGTCATCTATTCCTTTTCTTCAAAGATGCTGCCTGACCTGTTGAGTTAATCCAGCATTTTATGTCTATTATTGATACCTATACCTGATGCCCTCTCATGAGGGGGAGGGGAGTGTTAATGTACAGTTCTTTGTTGGTGGGGTATTAATAATGAATTCCCTCTCACTGAGGTTGAGTAGATAGGGTGGTAAAGAAGGCATCTGCATGCTTGCCTTCATCGGTCGGAACACTGGCTACCACAGCCACGTGTGTTTTCTCAGTGCTTGCCCTTGCCTCCATCTACCAAGGTGATTCCAGCTCTGGTTCCAGACATCCCAGTTTGGACCCAGTTTGGATTACAGGTATCAACATCTCATTCCGTGCCCTGCGTTGTACACTGGCTGCGATGTGCCGGCACCAGCAGGCCCTCACTCTGACTCTCCCGCAGCTCCGGGCCTCACTAACCCACACCTGCAATAGACCCCATCTGTACTTCATTCAACGCCAGATCCACGGCCTCAACAAACACTTCCTCGCCTATCTGGACTCTACCAAGGTTCATAAGCTTGCCCGCCTCGACAGGGCTCTCCACCGTCACTCCACGACTCAACCGCCCGCAGGCCCGGGGCTCCATCGCTGGACTACACCGCCTGCCCGAACACCGCAAGGCCGAGTTTGCCACCACGAGGAGCAGCACCATCCACCACCTCTCCGACCTTCACCGCCTTCCCGGCCGAAACCAGGTCTGGATCACCGAAACTGCTGCGGCCGCTGACTCTCACTGCCTCCCTGGGGCACGGCCGCCGCCGAGCTTTACTGTCTCCCTGGGGCCACTGATGCTGCTGCCGCCAACCCATATCTCTACTCCAGGCCCCCATGGGCCTCCACCAGTGACTCCGCTGACCCTCGCCTCTCCACCGCCCACCAGCGGGCCAGAGCCATCGCCTCACCGGAGTTCCAGGCTCAGCACCAGGTCCACAGCCTCCACGATGCAGACTCCAACACCACGTGGTCTGACGCTGCTGGGTCCTACGGCTACCTCCCCTCCTACAGGGAACCTCAGTGGTGATGGGTCTTCCCCTTCCCCCTCTTTGAACCAGCTTACCCCGACCACACCCCACCCGTACAATAGTCCTCACGCCCCTCTCTGAACACCCACCATCCCCCCCACCAGATCTCGACTTGGCCTTTGTCCACTCGCCGGCCCTCCTCTGACCCCAACCTCCACCCTTGTCTTGTCTTCACCATCCCCCCTGATCTCCCCCTTTCTGATACAGAACGGTTTGTCCACAGAGGCCTCACCTTCGTTCCCCTCCGCCCCACCTCAATGAGTTCCGGGTCCGCCACAACGCAGAGCTTTTTTTCCATCGCCTCCACCTCTGTGCCTTTTTCTATGGGAAGGAGTCCTCACCACACAGTGATGACCCCTTCTCCACCGGTCACCCTCCTCTTGGACTCCCCAGAACGGCCTTCTACCCTCTCTAGACCTCTTTATTTCTAACTGTCGGCGTGACATCAACCGTCTCAATTTTTCCACTCCCCTTACCTACTCCAACATCACCCTCTCTGAATGTACAGTCCTCCGCTCACTCTGCAGCAACCCCAACATTACCATCAAACCCACTGACAAGGGAGGTGCCAAGGCAGACTGGCGTGCTGAACTGTACCGGGCTGAGGCCAAGCGACAACTCTCAGACACCTCCTACTTATCCTTGGACCATGATCCCATAGATGAGCACCAGGCCTTAATCTCAAACACTATTACTGATTTCATCACTTCTGGCTGTCAGCCTTCCACAGCCTCCAACCTTATCATTTCCAAGCCCACACAGCCCGTTTTTACCTTTTCCCCAAAATCCACAAACACAACTGCCCTTGCAGAACTTTTCTCTGTTCATTGGTTCATTGTTTCTGCCTGCTCCCGTCCCACTGAAATGATTTCCACCTACCTCGACTCCATCCTATCTCCCCTGGTCCAATCTCTCCCGATCTATGTCCAAGACACCTCACATGCCCTTCGTCTCTTTAATGACTTCCGCTTTCCGAGCCCCCACTCCCTCATCTTTGCTCTGGACGTTCAGTCACTCTACACCTCCATCCCCACCAGGAAGGCCTTAAAGTCCTCCGTTTCTTCCTCCACCGCAGAACCAGCCAATTTCCCTCTACTATCACTACTCCGCATAGCAGAGCTGGTCCTCACCCTCAACAACTTCTCTTTTGACTCCTCCCACTTAAGTCCCACTTCCGCATGGGCCCCAGCTATCCCTGCCTCTTTTTGTAGGGTACGTTGAATAATCCCTGTTCAGGCGTACACTGGCCCTATCCCCGAATTCTATCTCTGTTAAATTGATGACTGCATCGGTGCTACCTCCTGCACCCACGCAGAACTCATCAACTTCACCACCAATTTTCATCTTGCATCAAATTTACTTGGACCATCTCCGACACCTTCCTCCCCTTTCTTGATCTCACAGTCTCCATCACAAGAAATAGACTACTGACTGACGTCTATTAAAACCCAACTGACTCCCACAACTATCTCGACTACACTTCTTTTCACCCTGCTTCCTGCAAAGACTCTATCCCCTACCACCAATTCCTTTGTCTACGCCGCATCTGCGCCCAAGATGAGGTGTTCCTTACTAGAACATCCGGGATGTCCTCATTCTTTAGGGAATGGGGGTTCCCCTCTCCCATCATAGATGAGGTCTTACTCGTGTCCCCTCGGTACCCCGCAGCTCCGCCCTTGCTCCCCCTAGTCGCAGCAGAGACAGAGTCCCCCTTGTCCTGACCTTCCACCCCATCAGCCGTCGCATGCAACACATAATCCTCCAAAATTTCCGCCACCTCCAATGGGATTCCACCACTAGGCACATTTTCCCATCTCCATCCCTTTCCGCCTTCCGCAGAGACCGTTCCCTCCGCAACTCCCTGGTTAACTCATCCCTTCCCACCCAAACCACCCCCTCCCCAGGTACCTTCCCCTGCAACTGCAGAAGTTGCAACACCTGTCCCTATACCTCCTCCCTCAACTCTGTCCAGGGACCCCAACAGTCCTTTCAGGTTAGGCAGAGGTTCACTTGCACCTCCTCCAACCACATCTACTGTAACCGTTGTTTAAGATGTGGACCCTTATACATCGCCGAAACCAAACACAGACTGGGCGATCGTTTTGCAGAACACCTTTGCTCAAGCCTCGTGAACCAACCTGATCTCCCGGTTGTTGGGACACTTTAATTCTCCTTCCCATTCCCATTCCCACACAGTCTGAAGAAGGGTCTCGACCCAAAACGTCACCCATTCCTTCTCTCCCGAGATGCTGCCTGACCTGCTGAGTTACTCCAGCATTTTGTGAATAAACCCACACAGACCTTTCTGTCCTCTGTCTCCTCCATTGTCAGAGTGAGGCTAAACGGAAATTGAAGGAACAGCATCTCATATTTCGCTTGGGCAACTTACAGCCCAGTGGTATGAATGTTGATTTCTCGCACTTCAGGTAGCCCTTGCATTCCCCCTCTCTCTCTATTCCCTCCCCCACCCAAGTTGCACTAGCTTCTTCACCCTGTAAGCTGTTTTCACCCTTCAAACAGCTTACAATGGCCAGTTTCCTTTATCATCGTTACTTTTTTGCATATCCTTCATTCATTGTTCTTTATCTCTTCACATCACCGTCTCTCGTTTTCCTTATCCCCAACCAGTCTGAAGAAGGGTCTCCACCTGAAACATCGCCCATTCCTTCTCTCCAGAGATGCTGCCTGTCCCGCTGAGTTACTTCAGCTTTTTGTGTCTATCTTCGGTTTAAACCAACATCTGCAGTTCCTTCTTACACATTGAATATAATAACTGACAATTCATGTATAAAGCACTGGTTAGGTTACATTTGGAGTATTGTATGCAGTTCTGGTTGCCACAGGAAGGATATGGAGGCTTTGAAGAGAGTGCAGCAAAAGGTTCACCAGAACAATCAGAGTACATTTGCTGTACGAAGAAGTTAGACAAATTTGGATTGTTTTCTCTTGAGCGTTAGAGGCTTATATGTTTTTATCTATCACACTTGTAATTATATATACCCTTATCTGGTCACTGATTTTTTTCACTCAAAGGGTGGTGGGTGTATGGAACAAACTGCCAGAGGAGGTGGTTGGGACTGGGACTATCCCAACATTTAAGAAACAGCTCGACAGGTACATGAATAGGGCAGGTTTGGGAGGATATGGACCAAACGTGGGCAGGTGGGATTAATGTAGCTGGACCAGGTTGGCCGATGTGGGCAAGTTGGGCCAAAGGGCCTGTTTCCACACTGTATCACTGTGACTTTATGTTCACCCCTCATCCTTCTCTGCTCCAAGTAAAACACACAACTTGAAATGTTAGTTCACCTTTTCTTTCCACAGATGTTGTCTGACCTGCTAAATGATTTTAGCATTGGGCAAGGGTGGAGATTGCTGGGATCATGACTGTGATTTTTGCATTTGTGCTATTTTATGATACCAGAAGATTGGAGGCAACTGCAGTCCAGTGAGCCTTACAACGTTGGTAAGGATATAGACCAACCTAGATATTAAATTTCAGTGATTCGTGTGCTAGGATACCCAGTTCCCTATGGACATCAACAATTTTCAACTTCCTATCACTTGAAAATGTTTCACATATTTTGTTAACCAAACATTTACCTTCGATCTTTTGAGAATATATTGAATTTTGGTGCATCCACCTTCACTGTAACCAAAGTTCAACATCAATGTGTAGAGTTGGCAAAAGTTTTTCTTAGTCATACAACCACTAGAGATTTGGCAATCCAAAAGCTAGGGTACTGTCCAATTCATCTCTATCCCATTGTGGACATTGGATTTTGACCACGGAACTGATGCGCTACAATGTTCAGAACTATATTCTGCACTGCCCTTTGCTCTTTCTATTGGACTTGATTGTATTTATGTATGGGGTATATCTGATCTGTTGGATAGCAGGCAAAAAAAAGCTTTTCACTGTACCCAGTATACATGACAATAATAAACTTAAACCTAAACCATAGAGTTACTGGAGAGGGAATAGCCGGGATACAGCAGTGTAAACTCATGCAGTTTGGTTTAGATTAGTTTAGTTTAGAGATACAGCGCGGAAACAGGCCCTTGGCATGGGCCCACCGAGTCTGTGCTGACCAGCGATCCTCGCACATCAACACTATTTTTCACACAGAGAATGGTGGATCTGTGGAATTCTCTGCCACAGAGGGTAGTTGAGGCCAGTTCATTGGCTATATTTAAGAGGGAGTTAGATGTGGCCCTTGTGGCTAAAGGGATCAGGGGGTATGGAGAGAAGGCAGGTACAGGCTACTGAGTTGGATGATCAGCCATGATCATATTGAATGGCGGTGCAGGCTCGAAGGGCCGAATGGCCTACTCCTGCACCTATTTTCTATGTTTCTATGTTTCTATCCTACACACACTCGGAACAATTTACAAAAGACAATGAACCTACAAATCTGTACGTCTTTGGAGCGTGGGAGGAAACCCCACACGGTCACAGGGAGACCGTGCAGACAGCGCCTGTAGTCAGGATCGAACCCGGGTCTCTGGCGCTGTGAGGCAGCAACTCTATCTACCGCTGCGACACCGAGTTATTCGAGTTACAAACAGTTGTCAGGAACTTGGAAAAGTCCTTCAGTTCAAGCCTTCAATCATTGCTCCTTCGGATCATAGTTTTCAATAAGATGCGTGGGTTCCTCTCTTCCCCACATAGTGCTGGAGTAAGTCGGCGGGCCAGGCCAGGCCGCGCCATGCCATGCCATGCCATGGCCGCTCCCTCACAACGCATGTATGAGCCAGGCGCACCTACAATGCGACAACCATTTCCCTTTATGTTCCTGGCTTTATACTTCGCAGCGTTATTGTACTCTACGTGCACTGCGTCGATGTAAGTGTCACTGACCTGGGAGAGGTGCACTTGTTCCCTCACCTCCGCCAGCCAGCTCGCCGCCATTTGCCGTCCCGAAGTGCGTGTGTTGGCGGGGATCGGTTGCCATGGTGACAAATGGCGGCGGAGGGGGAGGGGGGGGGGGAGGAGAGACGTGGAGGGGGGAAGTGGAGGGGGGAAGTGGAGGGGGGAAGTGGAGGGGGGAAGTGGAGGGGGGAAGTGGAGGGGGGAAGTGGAGGGGGGAAGTGGAGGGGGGAAGTGGAGGGGGGAAGTCAAGTCAATTTTATTTGTATAGCACATTTAAAAACAACCCACGTTGACCAAAGTGCTGTACATCTGATTAGGAAAAAAAAAGAAACATACAGTGGAGGGGGGAAGTGGAGGGGGGAAGTGGAGGGGGAAATTGAGGGGGAGGTTGAGGGGGAAGGGAGTGTTGAGGGGAAAGGGAGCGTTGCTGGGAGGGGGGCGTTGAGGGGGAGGGGGGCTTTGAGGGGAGGGGGTCGTTGAGGGGGAGGGGGTCGTTGAGGGGGAGGGGGTCGTTGAGGGGGAGGGGGGCATTGAGGGGAGGGGTTGAGGGGGAAGGGGGGCGTTGAGGGGGAGGGGGCGTTGAGGGGGAGGGGGAGGGGGCGTTGAGGGGAGGGGAGCGTTGAGGGGGAGGCGTTGAGGGGGAAGGGGGGCGTTGAGGGGGAGGGGGACGTTGCTGGGAGGGGAGCGTTGAAGGGGAGGGGGGCGTTGAGGGGGAGGGGGGCATTGAGGGGGAGAGGGGCGTTGAGGGGGAAGGGGGGCGTTGAGGGGGAAGGGGGGCGTTGAGGGGGAGGGGGCGTTGCGGGGGAGGGGGCATTGAGGGGGAGGGGGGCGTTGAGGGGGAGGGGGGCGTTGAGAGGGAGGGGGAGGGGGCGTTGAGAGGGAGGGGGAGGCGTTGAAGGGGAGGGGGCGTTGAGGGGGAGGGGGCGTTGCGGGGGAGGGGGCGTTGAGAGGGAGGGGGAGGCGTTGAGGGGGAGAGGGGCGCTGCTGGGAGGGAGGCGTTGAAGGGGAGGGGGAGGCGTTGAGGGGGAGGGGGCGTTGCTGGGAGGGGGCGTTGAGGGGGAAGGGGGGCGTTGAGGGGGAGGGGGGCGTTGAGGGGGAGGGGGCGTTGAGGGGGAGGGGGCATTGAGGGGAGAGGGGCGTTGAGGGGGAAGGGGCGTTGAGGGGGAGGGGGTCGTTGCGGGGGGGAGGCGTTGAGTGGAGGGGGCATTGAGGAGGAGGGAGCATTGAGGGGGAGGGGGGCATTGAGGGGGAGGGAGCGTTGAGGGGGAGGGGGGCGTTGAGGGGGAGGGGGGCGTTGAGGGGAGGCGGCGTTGAGGGGGAAGGGGGGCGTTGAGGGGGAGGGGGCGTTGAGGGGGAGAGGGGCGTTGAGGGGGAGAGGGGCGTTGCTGGGAGGGGGTGTTGAGGTGGAGGGGGACGTTAAGGGGGAGGGGGGCGTTGCACGGAGGGGGGCGTTGAGGGGGAGGAGGGAGTTGAGGGGGAGAGGGGAATTGAGGGGGAGGGGAGGTGTTGAGGGGGAGAGGGGCATTGAGGGGGAGGGGGCGCATTGAGGGGGAGAGGGGCGTTGCTGGGAGGGGGCGTTGAGGTGGAGGGGGACGTTGAGGGGGAGGGGGGCGTTGCACGGAGGGGGGCGTTGAGGGGGAGGAGGGAGTTGAGGGGGAGAGGGGAATTGAGGGGGGGGGAGGTGTTGAGGGGAGAGGGGCATTGAGGGGCAGGGGGCGCGTTGAGGGGAGGGGGCACGTTGAGGGGGGAGTGTTGAGGGGAGGGGGAGCGTTGAGGATGGGCATTGAGGGGTAGTGATGGCATTGGGGGAAGGGGAGGGAGGACGTTGAGGGGAGGGAGTGCGTTGAGGGGAGGAGGGAGCGCATTGAGGGGGGGAGGGAGTGCATTGAGGGTGGGGGGAGGGCGCGCGTTGAGGGGTGGGAGTGCGTGGGTTTTCTCCGGGTGCTCCAGTTTCCTCCCAAATACCAAAGACGTGCAGGTTTGTAGGTTCATTGGCTTTGGTATAATTGTAAATTGTCCCTAGTGTGTGTAGGATAGTGTTAGTGTGCAAGGATCGCAGGTCGGCGTGGACTCGGTGAGCCGAAGGGCCTGTTTCTGTGCTGTATCTCTAAACTAACCTAAACTACTTGGATTTTCATAAGGCCTTTAATAATAGCCAATAGTGCTTTGCTTGTCACATATGCAACTGCACTGTAAATTTATATTTTCATATATTACCCATTTTGCGCCATTATTCAAAGTCCAAAGTCCAGTCAGCCCGCCACTCGATGTACTGAGTGTCCCGCGATGTCCCGTGAACCAACATCCCTCTCCTCTCCTCGCCCGGTAAGTGGTAAGGTTCCACTTGTGAGGTTGCTAAACAAGAGAGGAGCTCCTGGTATTAGGGGCAAGGTACTAGCATAGATAATAACACTGGTGCCCAAGAAACATAAGGTGCCTCATTGAATGGTAGCACTAGCGCCCATGGTGATGAAGTGCTTTAAGAGGCTTTGAGTTTTGACATATCAAGTCCTATTTTAGCAAGGACCTGGACCCACTACAGGTCCTACTGACACGGTAGATCAACAGGAGGCACATTTTCACTGGCTCTCCACTCTGCACTGGACCACTTGGACAATAAGCACACTGTCAGGCTTTTCAACAACTGCAGCTCCATGTTCAACACCATCATTCCTTCCAACCTTGTTGCTATGATAAATATAAAGAATATAAAGAATGCTGTTACATGATGTTACATACTGATCATGGGTTCAAAATGATTATTGAGTGATTGGGTGTTTATTGTAGTTAATGATTGTGAGTAAACAATAACTACAACTATTTTTGTTCTTTTTACTTTTATTGGCTGGAAGGCTAACTGGGGTATTCTTTAAGTTCTATTTATTTTAATAAGACACAAGCATTTTATTCTTAGAATTATTGCCAATAAATGTTTACAGTAATTAAGCTATTTGCAGAAGTCAGTGTTTGAACCTCTTCCTTCTAATTTGAGCAAAGAAAATGGGAGATGCTGAGTACATGGTGCAGACTAGGTGGGCTGAAGGGCCTGTTTCCATACTGTATCTCTAAACTAAAATGTCTTTGAAAAAATGTTGTAATATTATCTGCTCCAACTACCTCATCTGGCAGCTCATTCCATCTCCAAAGACGTACAGGTATGTAGGTTAATTGGCTGGGTAAAATGTAAAAATTGTCCCTAGTGGGTGTAGGATAGTGTTAATGTACGGGGATCGCTGGGCGGCACGGACTTGGAGGGCCGAAAAGGCCTGTTTCCGGCTGTATATATATGATATGATATGATATGATACCCACCACCCTCTGTGTGAAAAAGTTGTCTTAGCTTCCTATTAAATCTTTCCCCTCTCACCTTAATTCTATATTATCTGGTTCTCGATTCCTTTGGGTAAAAGGCTTGGTGCATTCACCCTATGCCCCTCTTTATTTTATACACCTCTATAACATCACCCCTCAGCCTCCTGCACTCCAAGGAATAAAGTCCTAGCCTGCCCACAAGTCCTCATTAATCTTCTCTGTACCCTTTGTAGCTTGACAACATCTTCCTATAACTTAGTGACCAAAATTTGAACTCCAAATGTGGCTTCACCAGAATGTTATACAACTGTAACATAACATCCTACTTCTGTGTTCGATATCCTGGCTGATGAAGGTCGTTGTATCATAAAGCCTTCTTGACCTATCGTTGTATCATAAAGCCTATCTACCTGTGATGCCACTTTCAGGGAACTATGTATCTGTACTCCTGGATCCCTTTGCTCGACAACACTCCCCAGGGTCCTGCCATTCATATATTTCTCCCTGGTAAAAATACATGAGAAATATTCATTGAAGACCTTTCTCATCTCCGGAGGCTCCACACAATAATATGTATTTTCATTTCTGAGTGAGCTCTATTCTCACCCCTGTTACCCTTTTCCCCCTGAATGTACGTATAAAATGTTGTTAGATTCTCCTTAATCTTATCTACCAGAGCTATCTCATCCTCCTGATTTCCTTTATATGGGCGGCACAATGCTGCAGCGGTAGAGTTGCTGCCTTACAGCGCCGGAAATCTGGGTTAGATCCTGACTATGGGTGCTGTTTGTGTGGAGTTTGCACGTTGCATGGAGTCAGATAGAGCTCTAGGGGCTAGCGGAATCAAGGGATATGGGGCGAAGGCGGGCACGGGTTACTGATTGTGGATGATCAGCCATTATCACAATGAATGGCGGTGCTGGCTCGAAGGGCCAAATGGCCTCCTCCTGCACCTATTTTCTATGTTTCTATGTTCTCCCTGTGACCATGAGGGCGTTCTTTGGGTGCTCCGTTTGTCTCCAGGCCATGTTGGTCGGTGTGGAAAAGTTGGGACGAAGGGCCTGCTTCCACACTGTATGACTATGACTCTATATATGCTTCTCAATCTCTTAAACTCTCCCAGGGTTACACTTGATTCCAGCTCCCTATATCTGAACACGCCTCCCTTTTCCTGACCAATGCTTCAATTCCTGCTGTCATCCAGGGTTCCTTACTTACCCCGACCTTAGTCTTCAATTTAACAAGAACATGCATACCTTGATCACTCACTATTACACTGTTAAAAGCATCTCATTTTCTGGTTGCAACTTTGCCCGCAAACAACCTACTGCAAACAATTTTTGCAAGTTCCTGTTTAATACCATCAAAGTTGGCCTTGCCCCTGTTTTGAATTTGTGGTCCAGCCTTGTCCGTATAAGTATTTAAATTCTAGTTATAACTGTGGTCACTGGTCCCAAAAGGCTCGCCCATTGACACTTCAGTTACTTGGGCTCGTTCAATGACATTTCAGATAAGGTAATGAAGAAGGCACATGTATGATACTTGCCTTTGTTAGTTGTGGTACAGCATATAAGTGCAGGAAAGTTCAAGTAGAACCAAAAAAATATTGCTGAGGCCACAGTTAAAGTATTTTGTGCATTATGATCACAAGGGAAGACTATGAGAATTGTTTCTGCCGATTAGAATTATCTGATCAGAGGGCTCGCAGGCATTGCATAAACCACACTGCCCTCAACGACACTTTAAATCTTATCCTTCAAATATTCAACCAAATTAGTCAGACAGGATTTCCTTTTGCCAAAGCCAAGCAGAAAAATCCCATATAATCATTGCCTCTGCAAATGCAGATTAAGTACGTTCCTCTTTTTTTCCAAACTAAGCACTTTCCACCCATCTTAGACTCAAAGCCCTGTAATTACTTGGCTTTTCCTTGCCAGCCTATTGAACACAAGTACAATATTTTCTGTTCTCCAATCATCAGACATCTTTTTTGTGGTCAGAGACGATGTTAAAATTTATATCAGGATCACAGTTATTGCCTCCTTACATCTCATAGAAACTATATATATATATATATATATACTATGAACCGGTCCTGCTGAGCCGGATGGTCACATCGCACAGTGATCCGGCACAGATCTACTTGAACTTTATTCTGTTTTAAAACTGTTACAATTTGTTTCATTGGGTTGTTTAAATTAATACTGACTAGCTAATTAATTTATTGCATCGTATGGGAGGCGCATTCCCAATCTCGTTGTACCCCTGTACAATGACAATAAAGATATATTGTATTGTATTGTATTGGAATACATCTCATCATGCCCTGTGAATTATCCACCATTTGAGCCTGCTAATACATCTGTTTGAACCTTTTTGAGGTCACAGGAAACCCTCTTTTTAGCCGACTGACTCTGGTGGACTGACCTCACGTCCACACCACCCCCGGTTTGTGCTGCATTCCCTGCCCCTTGCAATGCCTGAAGCACGTCTCACCAGGCCTTGGGATTCATCCACCTTTTTAGCCTGCTACGACTTCTATTATAGGGATGCAGTGGTAGAGTTGCTGCCTTCAGCATCAGAGACCCGGGTTCGATCCTGACTATGAGTACTGTCTGTACAGAGTTTGTACGTTCTCCCCGTGACCTGCATGGGTTTTCTCCGGGAGCTCCGGTTTCCTCCCACACTCCAAAGGTGCAGAGGTTTGTAGGTTAATTGGCTTGGTAAAATTATAAATTGTCCCTACAGGGATGGTGTTAGTGTGCGGGTCTCCCTGGTCAGCAAGGACTTGGTGGGCCGAGGGGCCTATTTGTGCGCTATATTTCTAATCTAAACTATAGACCTTTTTTGGTAGTAATTAGTTCTTGAATCCACTATCCCAGTGTCTAAATTCCCCCAAAATTAAAACTTCCTCTCCAAAGCGGATACAGATGATAAACATTCATTTAAGATCTAGTGGAAAACATGCCCCTCAGGTCCTTTTAAAATCTTTCTCTCTCACCTTTAACCTAAGCCCTTTAGTTTTAGATGACCCAACCATGGGGAAATGACTGTAGCTGTGTTTTTCTCTGCCTCTCATGATTTTATAAACCTTTGTAAGGTCACCCTTCAGTCAGCCTCCTCCAGGGATTAAAAACCCAGACGAACCAGTCTCTCCTTCGAATGCAAACTCTCCAGTCCTGCTAACATTCTCATAAATTTTTCTTGCACTCTTTCCAGTTCAATGGCATCATTCTTTTGGCAGGGTGACCAGAATCGCACACAGTGCAAACAAATGTGACCTGACCAACATCTTCTTCAGCTGCTTCGTTTGGTCCCAACTCCTGTACACAGCACCCTGTCAGTGAAGGCTTGAGTCAAATGACTTCATCACCACTCCGTCTATCTATGTCCCACCTTTCATGGATCTAAGTACCTGCCTGTCTGTTCTACAACCAGGGCCCTAATATCTACTGTGTAAGTCCTGCCCTCGTTTGTCTGACCAAAATGCAACACCTCACATTTCTTTGAATTATACTCTGCCTGCCATTCATCGGTCCACTGGCTCAGTTGATCAACATTCCATTTAACCGTTTTCACTGTGCACTTAGTGTCATTCACAAGCTTATTATCCGTGCCACCTACATTCAATTCCAAATCTTTAATATTATACGTTAAAAAGCAGGACCTCGAATGGTAACCCCTTGGATTACTCCCAATGCCACATGCCAGTGAGGGCAGGAAAAGAAGGATAGGCTATATGAAAGGTTCCAGCATGGTTTAGGAGTTGGTGCAGGTTTTTGGACCATTGGGATCTCTTCTGGGGAAGAGGGGTCCTGTACCAGAGGGACGGGTTGCACCTGAACTGGAGGGGAACCGATATCCTGGGAGGGAGATTTACTTGTGCTCTCTGGGTGGATTTAAACTAGATTGGCAAGGGGGAAGGCCCCAGAGCTGAAAGGAGGTGGATGAGTTGGGGGCAAATATTGTAGTCAGCAATATTTTCAGCGGGACAGGCAGGTGCACGGCAACGAGAGAGAAAAGACCAGTGGATTAAACAGCATTAAACAGGTAAAGTGGACGATCCCAAGACATGGATTGAATTGAGGAACTGGGATATTATAGACATAACAAGAATCTGGATGAAAGAAGGGCCGGAATGACAACTCATTATCTAATTTTAAAAGCCTCCCTTGTCCTTTTCCACGTTCTTGTTCAACCTCCCACACAAACCGCCCCCTCCCCAGGTACCTTGCCCTGCAACCGCAGGAGATGTAACACCTGTCCCTATACCCCATACTTCAATTCTATCTAGGGACCTCGACAGTCCTTTCAGGTGAGGCAGAGGTTCACTTGCACCTCTTCCCACCTCATCTACTGTATCCGCTGTTCCAGGTGTGGACTCCTGTATATCTGCGAGACCAAGCGCAGACTGGGCGATCATTTCGCTGAACACCTCCGCTCAGTCCGCCTTGGCCCACGCAATCTACCAGTTGCCAAACAATTTAACTCCCATTCCCACACTGACCTTTCTGCCCTGGGCCTCCTCCCTTGTTACACGCACATTGGGGGAACAGCATCTCATATTTCCTTTGGGCAGCTTACAACCCAGCGGTATGAATATTGATTGATCTAATTCATGTAACCCTTGCATCCCCTTCCCCACCATAGTCGGAGTACTAGTTTCACTGTCGTCCTGTTGAGTTCACAGTTTTTATAGCTCGTTATCACCTCCCCACAATAGGCAATGTACCGTTGTGCGCTCCTCCTTTCAATGGTCAGTGTAAGAAAATAACTGCAGATGCTGGTACAAATCGAAGGTATTTATTTCACAAAATGCTGGAGTAACTCAGCAGGTCAAGCAGCATCTCGGGAGAGAAGGATTGGGTGACGTTTCGGGTTGAGACCCTTCTTCAATGGTCATTGTTGCTTTTAGAATATCTTTCATTCCCCGCTCACTCTCAGTCTGAAGAAGGGTCTCGACCCGAAACATCACCCATTCCTTCTCTCCAGAGATGCTGCCTGACCCGCTGAGATACTCCAGCATTTTGTGTCTATCTTTGGTATAAACTAGCATCTGCAGTCCCTCCTACACACCGTACTGTTCTGTGTTCTAACATGATATAGGAAAGGAAGTCACGCTGCAAATGCTTTCGTTTTTGAAAACTTGGGTTTGATTTTCAAGCACCGTTTTTTTCCGTCGTTAGGTTCATTTGGTGAATTTTTTCACCTTTAAATTAAAAAAAAAAAAGAAATGTCATAGTTTTCTGACATTTATTTTGAATAAAAAACAGGTGAATTTTTAAACATGGTTTCATAATAAAGATTGTAAGGCTTTAGAGAGTACATGTTCCATAATTTGATTTTACTGACGGTAGTTCTCAATGCTGCAAACAATGGCCATTGATAGTTAACGTGAAACTGCATCTGCGCAGGATGTTTGAGGTACAAATGATCACCACATCCTTCAAGCACCCTAGCTTGAAACGTGTGGTTTTGACACAGCTCAGTCGACATTGCAAAAACGGAATAAAACCCTCGTGGGTAGAACATGTGTGTTCATTTGCAATCTTTCCGACCCGTGCTTCCATACTTGAAAAATACACGGTCTCATTGGTGATCGCTGCACGGAATTACTATCCTTTGTCAGTACTGCAGACTTTATTGATCCTGAAATGAAGAGAATGATAGCAACGCTATTCTTCTTGCTCTTTGGTAGGTATGTTTTAAAAACATTTTGTGAACATGAAAAAACCCGACAGAGGTTGGAAATCTGAAATAGAAATGCTGAAATCCCCGGCAAGGCCGGCAGCATCTGTGAAATGAGAAACAGTTAACAGAGAGGGGGATTTCTACGGTCGAGGAAGAAACGGAGGGCTTCGAGACCATCCTTGTGGGGGATGGAAGTGTAGAGTGACTGGACATCCATGGTGAAAATGAGGGAGTGGGGGCCTGGGAACCGGAAGTTATCCAGGAGATGGAGAGCGTGTGAGGTGTCTTGGACGTAGGTGGGGAGGGATTTGACCAGGGGGGATAGGATGGAGTCGAGGTAGGTAGAGATTGGTCGAGGAAGAAACGGAGGGCTGAGTTACTCCAGCATTTTGTGAATAAAACAGTTAACAGAGGTGCACGGTCTTCAACCTGGAACATTAATTCTGTTTTCCTGCACACATGCCGGCTTGACCTTCTGATTGTCATAGTATTTTCTGTTTATACTTTATATTTAAATTTCTTTGCATGGCTGAAAAAAACGTGGCAAACTTTATTTCAGAATGGATGTATTTGAGGACAGGTTTACTGTGTGGTATTAATCCTGAACTTTATTGACTGATCGAGCAAGGCAATTATGAGCGTGTTAGCAAAGAATGTAACATTGGATTTTTAAATGAAGATATTAACTTGAAAGATTGTGATTTTAAATATTGCGTACCAAAAATGTAAGACTTTCCGCAAATATATAATTTTGGGAGTTTTCTGCAAACGAGATCTTACGGCTGAGGAATACCACAGAGCGTATGCTGTGGTTGTAAAACGGTGTAAAGCTATAACATTGCTGCCATCAAGGTTATACTTGCAATATGTTAGCTCTCATTGCTGTGCAATAACTTGCTGTCTTGATTGCACTGTACACTGCCTCGACCGTATTGTAATTGTTTTGTCTATATTGTATTAGAGGTCAGTTTGTTTAATTCAGTAGATTAGGTTTAGCTTGTTATGGATAAAGGTTTATCATTTGTACTGTCTGCTGTGTGTGATTGCATCATCTGGACTGCTTTAATTTCGCTGTACTTTGTGTAGTGACAATAAAGGTTAAACAAACAAACAAAAACAAACAAATATGTTGAGTGGAATTTTACAGAATTGCCTGCAAAACTAACCTAAGTCATCCATTCCTGTAGAAATGAAAAAATGCAGGTAGAAATGTGTGGTAGAATTTTTATCTATCCAGTCTATTCTCCCTAAGCATTCGTCAAATGACTCTGAAACTAATGGAATTACTTTTCAGAAGAGGAACTCATTCACTCCTATTTTAAAGCTGGTTGGGCTGTTGCTTCACAGCGCCAGACTCGGGTTTGATCTTGGGTGCTGTCTGTGTGGAATGTGCCTGTTCTCCCTGTGACCATGTGGGTTTCGTCCATGTGCTCCAGTTTCCCCCCACACTCACAAGGACCTGCCGGTTTGTAGATTAATTGGCTCAGTTAAAAAAAAGCTCCTAATGTGTAGCAAGTGGGTGAGAAAGTGGGATAACATGGAACTGGTGTGAATGGATCGGTGGTCGGTGTGGACTTAGTGTTCCTATGCTTCATCTCTAAACTAAGTGTTACTTTGCTTTTCTGGAACATGACGTATTGGCTGTTATTATTATGATTATATTATTCACCAACTAAAACATAGTATCCAACTTTCCTGTCTTTTTCTCACACTTTTTGAACTTCAGCCCGTAAATCTCATGTTTAGCAAGAGAGCTATGCTGGTTTCACGTTCTCCATACCTGTGGGAAGTTTTGTTATTAATTCTTTCCTCTTCCTGTAGAAAGTAAATTCTCTAGCCTAATCACAACCCGGGCAAGACAGTGTGTAGAGCTATGGAATGGGATCCAAAGATTGGGATCATTACAAAAAGCAAGTAGAGCCTCTCGGTGAAATGTTTTCTTTCTGTTCCAGAGCGATAATTTTACAGCAATAGACTAAACCAATATAACAAATAGAGTTAGTAGTTTAGAGATACAGTGCCGAAACAGGCCCTTCGGCCCACAGAGTCCGCGCCAACCAGCAATACCCGCACACTAAAACTATCCTACTCACACACTCAGGCCAATTTACAATGATACCAAATTATATCAACTTACAATTAGCCAAACCAAGTCACGGGAAGAACGTCCAAACTCCGTACAAACAGCACCCTGAGTCAGGATTGAACCTGGGTCTCTGGCACTGTAAGGCAGCAACTCTACCGTTGTGCCACCCTGCCATTATAGCAATAGGCCATTTGTGCTGAAGATATGATGAGGCCACCAGTTGTGATGCCTTTATTCAACAACAGGTTATTATTCCAGGCTGATGAGCGAAACATCAGTAGCAGGGAATTGGGAAAGTAGGGATTATACAAAGATCTTCAGTATGGCTACGATCTTTGGTATGGCTATGTTGGGGGATAACCTGGCAGGAAATTTAGTCCTAATAAATTAGGGCATGCATTTGATTAAATTTTTTGAAGAGGTAATAAAATGCACAGATGTATTACGTTTCTGGAAAATTATCCCGGTCATGATTTTCCATAATGTGAAGCTACATTGCCTGTGAATGGAGGATATAAAAAATAATAAATGACACGATGTTTGTGAGAACAAATGATTATTCTTTTAGTGGATATATGTACCATTTCTATGGTTTTATAGGTTAATTGGCCTCTGCAAATTTCCCCTGTTGTGTAGAGAGTGGATGAGAAAGTGGGATAACATAGAACAGGTGATCGATGGGAATGGTGGTGCACTGAAGGGCTTGTTTCCACGCTGGTTCTCTAAACCAAATTAAACTTTATGCAATGTGTAACCTTTAAATATATACTTTTATACAACGATCAGTCTGAAGAAGGGACTCGACCTGAAACATCACTCATTCCTTTTCTCCAGAGATACTGCCCGTCCCGCTGAGTTACTCCAGCATTTTGTGTCTATCTTCGGTTTAGGTTAGGACACAGCTTGAGTATCGTATACTGTTCACGTTGCCACACTTGAGAAGTATGTAATTGGACTGGAGAGGATACAGAGGATATTCAGCAGGAATGGAGATGGAGCAGTTACATTATGAGGAGAGAATAGACAGACTGGGTTTATTTTGGTTTGAGTGGAGGGGACCTGATTAAGAAATGCAGAATTATGAAGTGCATATTCTCCATGACAAATCTTTTTCACTCTGAGACTGGTAGCAATCTGGCATGCAATGTGAGGGGGAGATGGATGTGGGGATAGAGGCTCCCACAACATTTAGCAAGTATATGAGCACAGTGGTGCAGTGGCAGAGACCCGGGTTAGATCCTGACTATGGGTAGTATCTGTAAGGAGGTTGTACGTTCTCCCTGTGACCTGAGTGAGTGTTCCCTGGGAGCTCTTTCAGTATCATTATCATCATTCAATGATTTCATTCTCTGAAATTACCTGTCTGCTTTCACCTGAGAAATAGACTACAGAGTACCAGGACATCAACAGAGAATAACATGTATTTATGCAAAACAAAAACTACTAAATATATGTTATTTGTTATATGTTATATATGTATAATATGTTATATATGGTAGGATGGCACAGTGGCATAGTGGTAGAGCTACTGCCTTATAGCGCCAGAGACCCTGGTTCGATCCTGACTACGGGTGCTTGTCTGTACATAGTACGTACGTTCTCCCCATGACTTGCGTGGGTTTTCTCCATGATCTTCGGTTTCCTCCCACACTCCAAAGACGTACAGGTTTGTAGGTTAATTGGCTTGGTATAATAATAATAACAATAATATATTCCTTTATTCGTCCTACACCGGGGAAATTTACAGTGTTACAGCAGCAAAGTGGATAGCAAGAGATCATTCATTATAAATAAAAGATACATAAATTGTCATCAGTTTTCTGTGTGATTGTAAATTGTATAATTATAAATTGTCCCTAGTGTGTGTGGGATAGTGTTAGTACGTGGGGATCGCTGGTTAGCGCGTACTCGGTGGGCCGAAGTGCCTGTTTCTGCGCTGCATCTCTAAACTAAACTAAACTAAACTTGGATTGCCAAGGCTGCTTGCCAAGTTGTTGTTACATTGAATCGACATGGGCCGTTTCACTTCCTAAAGTACTTCTCATATATAGAATGTGGAACAGTACAGCACAGGAACAGGCCCAGTGGCCCATAATATCTCCATCAAACATGAAGCCAAATTAAACAGATCCCTTCTGCCTCCATACATCTCCATTCACCTCATATTCATGTGCCTTTCTAAAAGCCACTATTGTATCTTCCACAATAGGACTCCAGGACTCACCACTCTTTATGTAAACAAAAAGTGGTCCCGCATATCTTAGAGTCATAGGTGATACAGTGTGAAAACAGGCCCTTCGGCCCAACTTGCCCACACCGGCCAACAATGTCCCAGCTCACTAGTCCCACTTGCCTGCGCTTGGTCCATATCCCTCCAAACCTGTCCTATTCATGTACCTGTCTGACTGTTTCTTAAACGAGATAGTCCCACCGCAACTACCTCCTCAGGCAGCTTGTTCCATACACCCATCACCCTTTGTGTAAAAAAGTTATCCCTCAGATTCCTATTAAATCTTTTCCCCTTCACCTTGAACCTATGTCCTCTGTTCCTCGGTTCCCCTACTCTGAGCAAGAGACTGTGCATCTGCCCGATCTATTCCTCTCATGAATTTGTACACCTCTGTAAGATCACCCCTCATCCTCCTGCGCTCCATGGAATAGAGACCCAGCCTACTCAACCTCTCCCTATAGCTTACACCCTCTAGTCCTGGCAACATCCTCGTAAATCTTTTCTGAACCCTTTCAAGCTTGACAATATCTTTCCTATAACATGGTGCCCAGAACTGAACACAATATTCGAAAAATGCAGTCTCACCAACATCTTATACAACTGCAACATGACCTCCCAACCTCAATACTCAATACTCTGACTGATGAAGGCCGAAGTGCCAAAAGCCTTTTTGACCACCTTATCTACTTGGCACTCGACCTTCAAGGAACCATGCACCTGTACTCCTAGATTCTTTAAATTTTCGAGTGTGGGGATGGGAAGGAGAATTAGTGTTTAGCAACCGGGAGATCAGGTAGGTTCAGGCGGACTGAGCGCATTCATTATCTATTTATCTCTCTACATCTTTCATTCATTGTTCTTTATCTCTCCACATCATAGTCTATATCTCTCATTTCCCTTTATCCTAACTAATTGAAGAAGGGTCTCAACCCGAAATGTTACCCGTTCCTTCTCTCCAGAGATGCTGCCAGTGTTACTGAGTTACTCCAGCTTTTTGTGTCTACGGTTTAAACCAGTATCTGCAGTTCTTTCCCACACACTGATCTTACTATCCTCCATATCCTTCCCCTTGGTGAATACAGATGCGAAGCACTAGTTTAGTATCTCGCCTACATCCTCTGACTCCAAGCATAAATTCCTGCCTTTATCCTTAAGTGGTCCAACTCAGTTACCCCTTTGTTTTTAATTTATCTGTTGGGAATCTCATCTGACTTGCCAACCACATGTCCTGGCCTTTATTGGCTCTTCTAATTCCCTGCATCAGTTCTTTCCTGCTTTCTTTAAATTCCTCAAATGCCCGTGATTTTACCTTCTTAAATCTTAACAATTGCAACAGAGTGAGTTTCATTCTGTTAACGTCATCTAAGTAGACTTAT
The DNA here is from genome assembly GCF_053455715.1 of Rhinoraja longicauda. Classification (NCBI taxonomy): domain Eukaryota; kingdom Metazoa; phylum Chordata; class Chondrichthyes; order Rajiformes; family Arhynchobatidae; genus Rhinoraja; species Rhinoraja longicauda. The sequence goes on along the minus strand of NC_135978.1, from coordinate 32,439,343 downwards.
TCGCAAATGCTGATGTAGTTAGTCACGAAATGTGGTAATAAAAGCCACTTCCCTCCTATCACACATTAACCCGTTCTACCCTGTATCTCTTTCATCGGATAGACCGTACATAAACAGAATGAGCACAGAGCTGAGTCTGCAGGTTTTCAATGCATTCGGACACCAAGAAAAGTGCAGCACGTTTATCACCGACCACTTGCCAGGCTTTGTCCTGCCCCTCCTCTAATCCACCTTTCTGCCCCCTTCTCTGCACCGTCCCACAGTCAATCTGAAGAAAGCCCCTGACCCGAAACGTCTCATCCATGTTCTCCAGAGAAGCTGCCTGACCCATTGATATACTCCAGCACTTTGTGTATCTTTTAAATAAGCCAGCATGTGCAGTTCCTTGTGTCTGCACAATTATCTTACTCGATGTAAATAACGGTTTTAGTGATCCTGTTTTTTATTTTTTATTTTCTCTAAAGCGTGTGGCTTTCTGACTGTAAATTATCTATATATATTACTAAAACGCTCATCATGTATGTTTGTGGGTTTGTGGATATATTTGTTCCCGAAATACAGCCAAAATGGTACACGATAGTGCAACAATTTTACGCCCACCTTACTCACCTTTGGCCTGTGGTTTAAATGGTTGTTATATTTTAAACGTTTTTCTCTTTTTAAACTTTAAAAATCACTTTTTAAACTTTAATAAATCCCTTTTCCACTCTCCCTGCCCATCAGCCGTGCCTGCGCAGCAATACCTCCGTGTTCGACGACACAATGGGAACCCAGCGTGTCCGCGCCTGCGCATTTGGGGCCCCTTGATCTTATACTTACATAAGATGGCCGCCAGATCCGCGCGTGCGCAGAACCCAACTGGTTCGCGCCTGCACAGTTGGAGTCCATTGATCTAATACTTACCTGTGATGGCTGCCCGGGGCCGAGGTGAGTGGCTCCCTCTGCCCTTTCCTCTCCCCCCTCGTCCGTCCCCGGCCCCCGGGGAGTTTTAAGGTGGGTTGAGGGGGAATAGAGTGGGTGAGGTCGTCAGTTGGGGGAGGGTTGCCGGGCCCGCAGGAGAGGTTTGGACCCAACGGGTCCATGCCCGGCTAGTGACTAGTGACTAAACAGCAAGACTGGTTTACTTGAAATAGCGTAAAAGGGGAGAGATGAGAGATTTATTTTATTTAGGAAGCTGAGAAAGGTCTCAGCAGATAATTACACTGCAGTGTCACTGCATAGGTTTTGTTCTGGAAAGGAGAAACGTGTCAAGGAGAGATTAAATAAGGTAATGAGTAGGAAGGAACTGCAGATGCTGGTTTAAACCGAAAATAGACACCAAATGCTGGAGTAACTCAACGGGACAGGCAGCATCTCTGGAGAGAAGGAATGGGTGAGGTTTTGGGTTGAGACCCTTCTTCAGACAAGTCAGGGGAAAGGGAAACTAGAGATATAGACAGTGATGTGGAGTGATATAGAACAAATGAATGAAAGATATGCAAAAAAGTAATGATGATAAAGGAAACAGGCCATTGTTAACTGTTTACTAGTTGAGAACGGAACCAGATGCAACCTGGGTGGGGAGGGATGGAGAAAGAGGAAGTGCAGGGGTTACTTGAAGTGAGAGAAATCAATTATCATACCACTGAGTTGTAAGCTGCCCAAGCTAAATATGAGATGCTGTTCCTCTAATTTGCAATTAGCCTCACTCTGATAAAGGAGTAACATTGCTATTTTTTCAGTGTAATCTGACTGAATGTCATTCCTTTCCTGAGTTAAATACCTGCACTAAAATAACCATTAAGAATGAAAACTTATAGGCAGACAGAGGCCATTTGTTCTATTGAGCGCTTGAAGGTAAAAAAAAACTTGCCTGTGACATCACTTTCAAGAAACTATGTACCTTCTCTCCTTCATCCCTCTGCTCTTTGACACTGCACAGAGCCCTGCCATTCAATGTGGTTCCTGCCCTGGTTTGACTTCCCAAAATGCAACACCTCACAATTATCTGCATCAAGTACCATTAACCATTCCTTAGCTCACTTAACCTAGTGATCAAGATCTTACTATAATTTTTGATATCCATGAGAGGGTGGTATCATAGATAGAAAAGATGGATATGAATGATGTAAAGTCACCATAATTTTGTGAAAGGAAAATAACGTTTGTTATAGAGTCATAGAGTGATACAGTGTGGAAACAAGCCCTTCAGCTCAACATTCCCACACCGGCCAACATGTCCCAGCTACACTAGTCCCACCTGCCTGCGTTTGGTTCATATCCCTCCAAACCGGTCCTATCTACTGTCTATATATTGCCTAGACTACTGAAACTCCCTATACACTGGGATCAGCCAATCATCCCTGTCCCCCCTGCAATTGGTCCAAAACGCCACAGCGAGACTCCTGACGGGTACCCGTAAAAGGGACCACATCACCCCGATTCTGTCCTCTCTCCACTGGCTCCTAGTACGGTACAGAATCAACTTCAAGCTCCTCCTATTCGCATACAAAGCCCTAAACGGGCTTGACCCCCCATATCAAAAATCTTCTAACCCACCACTCAAACTCCAGCTCCCTCAGGTCGGCTGACTTGGGGCTACTCACTATCCCGTGGTCCAGGCTTAAGCTCAGGGGTGACTGCGCTTTCGCGGTTGCAGCACCTAGACTGTGGAACAGCATCCCTCTCCCCATCAGAACTGCCCCCTCCATCGACTCCTTTAAGTCCAGGCTCAAAAACTATTTCTACTCCCTGGCGTTTGAGGCCCTCTGAGGGGGTGCTGTAAACTGTAAACTGTTTATGTATATGTTGTTAGGTTTGTGTGCCATTGTTTTTCAGTCAGAGAGTTGTGAATCTGTGGAATTCTCTGCCTCAGAAGGCAGTGGAGGCCAATTCTCTGAATGCATTCAAGAGAGAGCTAGATAGAGCCCTTAAGGATAGCAGAGTCAGGGGGTATGGGGAGAAGGCAGGAACGGGGTACTGATTGAGAATGATCAGCCATGATCACATTGAATGGCTCGAAGGGCCGAATGGCCTCCTCCTGCACCTATTGTCTATTGTCTATTGTATGTTCTTTTTTAGTACCTGCACTGATGTACAGCACTTTGGTCAATATGGGTTGTTTTTAAATGTGCTATACAAATAAAATTGACTTGACTTGACTATCCATGTACCTGTCTAACTGCTTCTTAAACGGCAGGACTGCCATATATATATATATATACATACAGCCGGAAACAGGCCATTTCGGCCCTCCAAGTCCGTGCCGCCCAGTGATCCCCGCACATTAACACTATCCTACACCCACTAGGGACAATTTTTACATTTACCCAGCCAATTAACCTACATACCTGTACGTCTTTGAGGAAAGACTAGGCTTGTATTCACTGGAATTTAGAAGGATGAGAGGGGATCTTATAGAAACATATAAAATTATAAAAGGACTGGACAAGCTAGATGCAGGAAATTTTTTCCCAATGTTGGGGGAGTCCAGAACCAGGGGCCACAGTCTTAGAATAAAGGGGAGGCCATTTAAAACTGAGGTGAGAAGGAACTTTTTCACCCAGAGGGTTGTGAATTTGTGGAATTCTCTGTCACAGAGGGCAGTGGGGGCCAAATCACTGGATGGATTTAAGAGAGAGTTAGATAAGGGCTAGTGGAATCAAGGGATATGGGGAGAAGTTGGGCACAGGTTACTGATTGTTGATGATCAGCCATGATCATAATGAAGGGCCGAATGGTCTCCTCCTGCACCTATTTTCTATGTTTCTATGATCGTCCCTGCCTCAACTATCTCCTTTGGCACCTTGTTCCATACACCCACCACCTTTTGTGTGAAAAGGTTACCCCTCAGATTCCTATGAAATCTTTTCCCCTTCACCTTAAACCTATGAAGGTTTATATAAATGCATATCTGCATATGTTCAATGTATTAAACTGGAGGTGAGAAAAGGCCAGAACGAATCAGGACTGGCAACAGATGATTTCAGGGAAGGGGGAGCCCATTATTGCCTGGGGAAGGTGCAATATCAAGAGGGATAAAAGGATGCAAACATTGGAACTGGTAGGATGACGAGGGTGGGGAACGAGAGGAGGGAAGGGAATCCGGTTGAGTAGCGAGTAGTGAGCCACTTGTACTGGTTCTGGGGACCCCAACATTTTACAAGTTGTACTGGATAAACACATCAGTACTGTGGTTGTTAAATTTGCTGATAACATCAATGTAGGTTGGAAAGTAAGTTATGAGGAGATCACAGGGAGATTTTAAAGGGATAACATTGTGTTAAATGAGAGGGCAAAGATCTGACAAATGAATGTAACGAGAAAAAGTGAAATTATTCATTTTTTGCAGAAGAAAAAAAAGGTGTATTTTCTAAAGAAAAGGGATATTGCAGGTCTTAGATCTACTTATGATGGCACAGACGGACATCATTCAATGCACCAGACCCAGTCCTTTGGTCCCATTCTCCTGCTATCCCCTGTGGAGCTGGCCCATCAACCCCCTCCCCTGTCCCCCACCATCCTTTTATTCTTTTTGCCACCTACTAAATTAGGGAGAATTTAGAGTGGGCAACTAATCTATCAGCAGCTCATAGGGATATGGGAGAAAACTGGATCACCCAGGGGTGGCAGGAAGGATGTGCAAACTCTATACAATATGTACCTGAGATCAGGATTGACACAGGGTCCTGGAACGTTGGGGCTGTGGGGTGGCACAGTGGCACAGCGGTGCAGTTGCTGTGGGGTGGCACAGCGGTACAGTTGCTGCCTTACAGAGCCAGAGACCCGGCTTTGATCGTGACTACGGGTGCTGTCTATACAGAGTTTGTACGCTCTCCCTGTGACCACGTCTGTTTTCCCCGGATGCTCTAGTTTCCTCCAACACTCCAAAGACGTACAGGTTTGTTGGTTAATAAGCTTCAGTAAAAATTGTAAATTGCCCCTAGTATGCAGGATAGTGCTAGTGTACGGGGTTCGCTGGTCGGCGCAGAATCGGTGGGCAGAAGGGCCTGTTTCCATGGTGTATCTCTAAACTAAACTAAAGTAGCAAAACCATGCACCGCCATGCCACCAGGTGATATATACGAATCTGAGTTTAGTAATGCTCAATTCCCAAAAGGATAGTGTGCAGGGGCAGTAAGGAAACGGATAAAATTGTAAATAAATAAAGAGTATAATTAATTATTGCAATCAAAACGAATAAAAAAATAGGGATGCTCTGCTTAGTTACGTTGAGCTTGTGGGACACGACATTGGTGGTTGTACACGTAGATGTATGTAGCCGCTATTTGTATACCTTGGGTATGCAAGCAAAGAATTTCACATGTGACAATAAATAATTTCTTTCCATTCCATTCCATGCGGTAAAGAAGGCAAATGAGATTCTAGACATCATTAGCCCGAACAGAATATAAGAGCAGGGACATTATTGTACAGCTATTTAAAAACATTGGTGAAGACACATCTGCGATACTGCGTGCAAGTTTGGTCCCCTCAATATAGAAACATAGATACATAGAAAATAGGTGCAGGAGTAGGCCATTTGGCCCTTCGAGCTAGCACCGCCATTCAATATGATCATGGCTGATCATTCAAAATCAGTACCCCGTTCCTTTTTTCTCCCCATATCCCTTAATTCTGTTAGCCCTAAGAGCTATCTCTAACTCTTGAATACAGCATGGAACATAGAAAGGACATGATTGCATTGAAGCGGGTTATTTTGGAAATCCACCATAAAGCTGCCTGGGTTTCAGTTATGAGGAAGGACTGGACTGGCTCAGTTTGCTTTCCTTGCAGTAGAATAGACTGAGGAACTGAGGTAGAAGGGGACATCAATATCGTAGAGAGTAGGACATTTTTTCCCATCAGCAGACGTGTCTATAAAAAGAGAGCACATGTCCAGAGTAAGGGATGAGAGAGTTAGAGGGGATATAGGGAAGAATTGTTTTCACCCAGTGGATGGTTGGGTTGAAATTTATTGGCTGAGAGAGTTATGGAGGAAGATACTCCCACAACATTTAAAATGTTGAATTTGCAAGGCATGGAGAACTACTAACCAAGTGTTGGTAAATGGGTTTAGTACAGATGGTAATAGACAGGGTGCGCTGAAGTGTCTGCTTCTGTGCTCTATGACTCTATGATATTTGTACTGTTATGTATAGCATAGGTCTCCTTTGAGATAGGTTGTAACTGCATATAGAAAGCTATTCAGAGAAGATTCACTCAATTAATGTGTAGGAAGGAACAACAGATGCGGGTTTACACCAAAGATAGACACAAATTGCTGGAGTAACAGCGGGTCAAGCAGCATCTCTGGAGAAAAGGAATAGGTGACGTGTCATGTTGAGACCATTCTTCAGACTCACCTTTTGGGTCGAGAACCTTCTTCGGACTTCAGTCTGAAGACAGGCGAGGGGGATGTTACAGATGGGTGGAGTAAGCGACAAAGGCTAGAGGTGGAAAGAAGATAAGAGGTTGTCAGATAAGGAGAGAAGAGGGGGAGTGAAATGTAAAGTTGGAGGGTGAGATATGGGTGGAAGGTGTTCGGGGGGGGGAGGAGAATGAGGGGAATGTGGGCTAATGGTGCCATATAGTTTTAGTTTTTAGTTTTAGAGATAGAGCACGGAAACAGGCCCTTCGGCCCACCGAGTCCGCACCCACTTGCGATCCCCGCACACCAACCCTATCCTACACACACTAGGGACAGTTTTATATTCATACAGTTATACCAAGCCATTTAACCTGCAAACCTGTACGTCTTTGGAGTGTGGGGGGAAACCAAAGACCTATCCATTTTTTTAGTTTAGTTAAGTTTAGAGATACAGCCCGAAACACGCCCTTCGGCCCACCAAGTCAGTGCCGACCAGCGATCCCCACACATTAACACTTCTCTACACACACTGGGGACAATTTTATATTTATACAAAGTCAATCAACCTACAAACCTGCACGTCCCTGGAGTGTGGGAGGAAACCGCAGATCCCGGAGGAAACCCACGCAGTCACAGGGAGAACGTACAAACTCCCTACAGACAGCGCCTGCAGTTGGGATTGCTAGCACAAAAACATTGCAACACTTGTTACTGCCGAGGTGGAGTCTGCTACATGATTTTACTAGGTTGCATGCAAAACAAAGCATTTCTCTATATTTTAAAAGCTTTTCACTGTACCTCGGTACACATGACAATAAACTAAACTGAACTGAACTGAACATAAACTATCGGAGGGAACTACAGATGCTGGTTTAAATGGAAGACAGACACAAAATGTTGGAGCAACTCAGCGTACAGCATAACCTACAACCTGGACAACAATCTGGCTGTGGTTCTCATGATATTTGCTCCAGTTCTGTTTGTACATCTCACCAAACTTTTCTAATACAGTTACAGCATAGACATCTACCTGACCACGTGGGAAATCCTCCACGACAAATCTAACGGGCTAAGTACCGTACAATCTGCTCAATCAACAGATAACTAATGGAAAGTTTACTCAGTGCTATCCAGCGACACTTACATACCAGTAACCATGGAAATATATTGCTGTTCCTTCATGGTTGCTGATTCCACATGAGTGGAATATTGTTACAAAGAGGATGAAATTATATAAAGAAGATATCTCACAAGTATTTCACAAGGGTTGTGAGCGATGGGAAGATTTGCTGACCATGCCCACAATCAAACATAAGGTAACAAAAGAAAATCCCGATTGCACTAATTAATAGTTATTACCTCCTAGATTAAACCATTCGGGTTACTCTCCACTTCACTGATACACCTTAACGCATACGACTACAGTTCAACAACCTGTGATGTTTATCTTTATGATCCAGACACTTAATCAAGATGTGGTGGCTGGGAGTTCATTGAGGCCTCCCAGGTCTTACGTATGACATCTATGATCTACAAAGTGCCAGACAGGTTTAAGTGCTTCCTGCCTGAGGTTAACACAACTGCAAGTGATGAGACTTATTTCCTCCTCTGCACATGATCCTCGATCTAAAAGAAAAAGAACGTTACATAAAGTTGCAGCTCTACTTAGCAACCTAATTTGCACTCTACGTAACGGGTAGATCTATGCACCTGATGCATTCACTTAGATCTGCAATTTTCCAGCATGCCCAAAGACCTGATTTTAATTTAGTTTAGTTTAGAGATACAGCATGGAAACAGGCCCTTCGACCCACAGAGTCACACCAAGTAGCGATCCTCACACATTAACAGTACCCTACACACACTTAGGACAATTTTACACTTATAAATTTATACCAAGCCACTAACCAAATTTATACCAAGCCAACTGTACGTATTTGGAGTGCAGGAGGAAAGTGAAGACCTCGGAGGAAACCCACCCAGGTCACGGGGAGAAAGTACAAACTCCGTACAGGCAAGCACCCATAATCAGGATTGAACCCGGGTCTCTGGCATTGTAAGGCAGCAACTCGACCGTGATTCATTATTGCAGAATTTTTAATGTGTGAATCACTTAATTCAGTAGTCGGGGCTCTGTTTATTGTTTATGGTTTATCTACACTTTGATTCTGTTAATTATACCCAATGGTATCAATCCTTTTATAGTGATGAAATACTTTACAGAAATATTTACATTTTACATTATCCTTTACAATATATGTTATTCCATGAGGTCCTGGTACTCTGTACTCTCTTAAGTGAAAGCAGACAGGTAATTTCAGAAGATGAAATGATAGAATGAAAATGATATTATTATGCATCCTTTTATATTGATGAAATATTTTACAGAATTACTTACATTTTGCATTTTGCTTTCTCTGTTGTATGCAGCCCCGAAGGCATCATATACCTTCAACATTGATACCAAATTAAAGGTGGCGTTTCAAAATGGTAAAAATGTACTGTTTGGACAGAAAGTTGTTCAATACAATCATGATGGAAACAGTGGGTAAGATAATTTATTTAGATTCTATTTTTTTTAACTGTGTGCATTTTGAAAATGTGTACCCATTGCTATAGTAACTCATTTAATTATTTAGTATTCTAGATATAAACTTATTCTGTATTTTGCAGTAGTATAGTATAGTTTAGTTTAGTTTAGAAATACAATGCGAAAACAGGCCCTTCGGCCCATCACACCGACCAGTAATCCCCGCACATTAGCTCTATACTACACACACTGGTGACATTTTTTACATTTACACCATCAATTAACCTACAAACCTGTATGTTTTTGGAGTGTGGGAGGAAACCGAAGATCTTAGAGAAAACCAACGCAAGTCACAGGGAGAACATACAAACTCTGTACAGACAAGCATCCATAGTCAGGATCGAACCCAGCTCTCTGGCACAAAAAGGCAGTAGCTCTACTGCTATGCCAGCGTGCCACCCTAACATATGTGACATATGTTATGCATATATAACATATGGTATACATATATAATATATAACAGATATTTAGTATAAGAAAATAGCTGCAGATGTTGGTACAAATCGAAGGTATTTTTTTGGGGGGGTTTGTCTCCACCTATATTCTTCCTTTGTCTCGCCCCCCTGACATCAGTCTGAAGAAGGGTCTCGACCCGAAACGTCACCCATTCCTTCTCGCCTGAGATGTTGCCTGACCTGCTGAGTTACTCCAGCATTTTGTGAAACAGATATTTAGTAGTTTTGTTCTGCCTAAATGTATGTTATTCTCTGTTGATGCCCTGGTACTCTGTAGTCTATTTCTCAGGTGAAAGCAGACAGATAATTTCACAGAATAAAATCATTGAATGATAATGATACTGAAAGAGGTTACGGAGTTAGTACATTCTCCATGTGACCACGTGGGTTTTCCCCAGGTGCTCCGGTTTCCTCCCACATTCCAAAGACATGCAGGTTTGTAGGTTAATTAGCTTTGGTAAAAATTGTAAATTGTCCCTCATCTGTAGGATAATGCTATTGTGAGGCAGCAACTCTTTGGAGTGTGGGAGGAAACCAAAGATCTCGGTGAAAACCTATGTGGTCACGGGGAGAACGTACAAACTCCGTACAGACAGCATCAGCAGTCGGGATCGAACCTGGGTCTCCGGCACTGAATGCACTGTGAGGCAGCAACTCTACCGCTGCACCACTGTGCCTTAATGGCAGCTCAAGCGACACCAAGGCATCACTCCTGGATGAGCTCAATGCATTCTACGCACACTTCGAAAGGGAGAACACCGACTTCAATACACTTCAAACACTGAATTCTTGGCCTTCCATAGCTCCCAATGGCATTGGAATCTCAGTGACCGAGGTCAACATCAGAAGATTCTTCATGAGGGTGAACCCCCGGAAAGCATCTGAACCCAATGGTGTACTTGGCCGTGTCCTCAAAGCCCGCACGGCCCAACTGGCTGGAGTCTATACGCATATCTTCACCCTCTCACTGCTTATGTCTGAGGCCACACCTGCTTTAAAAGGACATCAATAATGCCGGAGACGGAGAAGAGTAAGTTGACAGACTTCAATGACTAGCACCAGTAGCACTAACGACTGTGATGAAGTGCTTTGAGAGGTTGGTTGTGGTGCATATCAGTTCCGACTTAGCAAAAACCTGGACCCACTACAATTTGCCTACCGCCACAATAGATCAACGGAGGATGCAATCTCCCTGACTTCTTCATCAACAGGCCACAATTGTTGCGAATTGGCAACGATTCCTACTCGATAACCATCAGAACAGAGCCATGTCAAGGCTGTGTGCTCAGTCCCCTGCTCTACTCACTCCTTGTACCTATGGCTGAGTAGCTGGACATGGTTCCAACTCCATCTTTAAATTCGCCAACGACACTGCCATTGTTAGACATGCGGTAATGTTGAATCTGAGTAGAGAAGGAAGCTCGATCATCTGGTTGAATGGTGCCAGGACAACAACTTTGCTCTCAACGTCAGTGAGACCAAGGAGCTGATTGTTGACTTTAGAAGAGGAAGGTGGAAGACTCTCAAACCTGATGGGTCAGTGGTGGAGAAGGTGTACAACTTTAACCTGGGTGTACATATCTCTGAGGATTTGCCCTGGAGCCATCATATTGATACAACCATTAAGAAAGCCCATCAATGCCTACTACATCCTCAGAAGATTGAGGAGATTTGCAATGTTGACGAGTACATACTTGCACTTCTGCAGCAGTATGATAGAGGTCATTGTGACTGCATCACTAGGATAGACACAAAGCGCTATCAGGTCAGGGGTCTGGCAGCATCTCTGGAGAAAAGGAATAGCTGAAGTTTCAAGTCAAGACTCTTCTTCAGGTTCTGAAGTTGACCTGAAACAAGGTTCTGACCTGAAATGTTACCTATTCCTTTTCTCCAGAGATGCTACCTGACCTGTCTGAGTTACTCCAGTGTCTATCTTCGTATAAGTCAGTACCTGCAGTTCCTTCATGCACATTTTGTCTATATCGCGGCCTGGTTTGGTAACTCCAATTCCCAGGAATGAAGGAGATTACAAAATTTATTGGTCCATTAAGGGTACCCTCTTCCCCACCTCGAAGAGATCTACAGGAAGCGCTGCCAACATCATTGAGCACCTACACCACCCTGGCCAGTCTCTCATTTCATTCCTGCCATCAGGACGACTGTATACTATTCTGATAACCGTGATCACCCGGCTCAGGAACAGCTTCTTCCCAAACTGCTATTATTTTACACTAATTTTAAAAATTGTTTATTATGTTATCTATGAGCACTGTATTTACTTGTATTCACTGATTTTAGACTTCGTAATGTCTCCTCTTGTGGCACCACTTTAAAAAAAGGTTGCCCGTTTATGAGAAAAATTAGATTTTATTTTCCCCTCAGAGGCTCGGGGGGTCCTTGGAACTTCCTCAAAGGGTGATGGAAACAGACCCTTACTGGTCCTGGTTGATTACTGCGCAAACACCTCATAAGTGGTTATCTCACGTAGGCTTTGAACAATTTAGGGGCAAAGCCGGATTGATTTTCGATAAGCAAGGGATTGAAAGGTTTAAGAAGTAGACAGAAGACCGGATTTGAGGTTACAATCAGATCAGCCATGATGTTACTAAATGGCAGAGCAGGTTTATGAGGATCAACGACTTGTCCTTGCTCCTGCTATTTATGAGAAACGTAAATATGGGAAAGATTGTTTGATCAAGGAACTGCAAATATTGATTTACAGATAAAGGACATAAAGTGCTGGAGTAACTCAGCAGGTCAGGCAGCATCTCTGGAGAACAAGAATCCATGTTCGCCAGAGAGGCTACCTGACCCACTGAGTTACTCCAGCACTCTGTGCCTTTTTATATGAGAAAGAATGTAGTTTTAATGTTGATTAGGAAAAATGTGACTTGAGATAAAATTGCAAATAACTGCTTGTACAACATTAACTCATAAACATGACAAGTGAACATTTTGAAATGGCATTATACTTGTGTTTTTTAAATATTTGTGTTTTTTTAATTCTCAGGATATTGGTCAGCTCTCCTCTCTATACAGAAGACAACAAAAGTTATGGGAGGATGGAGAACTGTGACCTAAAAAGCAAACTGTGCAACCCTATCAAACTCCCAGGTAACCACAATGATGGCCACAAGTTTACAGTTTTCTATTAGGCTATGTATGGAAAAACTTGGGAAAACTTTCTAAAGTTTTCTGCATATTTTCTGTGTAATACAAATTATTTGTGTCCCCAAAATTAGCAACAGCTTGAACTAATTTATTGCAATTCATTTGCTGCGATATGTCTCAAAGTATTGATAATAATGAAATGATGGGCATGGACATGAGGAAAATGATTAGAATGCAAATATATCAAAAGCCAAAAGTGTTAAAGGAAACTCAATAACTTGGCCTCCGTGTCCATCAGTGGAGAAATTCCACAGATTCACCACCCTCTGGGTGAAGAAATTCCTCCTCATCTCCATTCTAATGTTTTTTTATTCTGAGGCTGTGCCCTCTGGTTCCAGACTCTCCCACTACTGGAAACATCCTCTCCACATCCACTCTATCCAGGCCTTTCACTATTCAGAAGGTTTTAATGAGATCCTCCCTCATCCTTCTAAACTCCAGCAAGACCAGGTCCAGAGCTGTCGAACATGCGTCATCCCAACCATCCCCCGGGATCATTCTCATAAACCTTATCTAGACAAGTTGAGAAGTTCAACAAGTTCCTGGGAGTGTATATCTTTAAATATCTGTCATTGCCCAGCACATTGATGGAATCACAAAGAAACCCCATCATTACCTCTACGTCCTTAGAAGATTGAGGACATTTGGTATATCGACAAATACTCTCTTGAACTCCTGCAGGTGCACGGTGCAGAGCATATTGACTCGTTGCTTCACGACCTGGTTCGGCAACTCGAACGCCCAGGAACATGGGATGTTACCAAAAGTGGTGAACACTGCCCAGCCCATCATGGGCACTGACCCCTCCACCATCAAAGGAATCTATAGGAAGCATTGCCTCAGGAAGCGGATAGCACCATCAGAGACCCACACCACCCTGGCCATGCTTTCATTTCACCCCTGCCATCGAAAAGAAGGTACAGTCTGAAAACTGTAACCTCCTGGGTCAGGAACAGCTTCCTCCCAATAACCATCAGGCTCTTGAGCACCACAGACACCAACTAAACGACCAACAGCAAACTGTCTTGGTTGCATTAAGGACTTTGGGCTATTGTTTGCACTAATTTTATTTATAAAAATGTGTTCAACTTTCTTTTGTTCATCATGTTATCTATGTGTTTACAGTTATGTTGTGATGCTGCAAGTAAGAATTGTGTTTATTGTTCTGTTTTCGGTACATATGGCAATTAAACAGTACATAAACGGTACAGTGGCAATTCCCTTGACTTTTGAGAGAGTTGCAAGGAGGTTTGCCAGTGCTATTCAGACGGGTCACTAACATGGCAGGTTTGCCAGTGCTATTCAGATGGGTCACTAACGTGGCAGGTTTGCCAGTGCTATTCAGATGGGTCACTAACGTGGCAGGTTTGCCAGTGCTATTCAGACGGGTCACTAACATGGCAGGTTTGCCAGTGTTATTCAGACGGGTCACTAATGTGGTAGGGGGCTGGAAATTGGAGCACTCTTCAGCCCACAATGTCACTGCTGAACATAATGCCAAGATAAACTAACCTTATAAGCCTGCACATGATCCCTCCAATCCCTGCATATCTAAAAACCTCTGAAACGTCTCTGTCATATTTGCCTCCACCACCCCACTCATAGAAGTGCGTACCAGGAACGCACCGCCCTCCATGAGAAAAACGTGTCCCACACGTCTCCTTTAAACATTGCTCCTCTCACCTTAAAGCTATGCCTTCTAGTATTTGACATCTCCATCCTGGGAAGAAAGGTTCTGACTGTCAACCAAAGATAATAGAGCAGAGCAAGATAGGCCACTCGACCCTAAAAGTCATAGCATGTCATGGCCCCATTTTAGTAGGCAGAAACTTGCAGAAACATTTTAAAAGAAAAATAACCAAAATCTGTGAATTGATAGATGAGATATATTCTGCATTTTTATGGTATCATCACACATACTGTTCCCCCAAAACACTGATTACACTGCGAGAGGCATAGCGAACGGCGGGTTTTGCCTACTAAAATGGCGGACGTTCCGCCCCTTTGCGTACTACACTTCAGTATAGGCGATTTCGACGGAGTGCTTCATGTTGCTCCTCTAGTATCTTTGCTGTCAACTCTGTTTATGTCTCTTATAATTTTATATGCTTCTATAAGGTCTCCTCTTAATCCCCCGCTTTCCAGAGAAAATAATCTGTCTGAACAACATCTCCTTAAAGCTAATACCCTCTAATCCAGGCATCATTCTGATATACCTCATCTGCACTCTCTCCAAAACCTTCATATCCCTGCAGCCTCATAGCATCCTCCTCGCAACTCACACTGCACCCAACCTTGTGTCATTTACACTCCACCTCCCAAAGTGCAACACTTCACACTTGCTCACGTTAAACTTCACCTGCCATTTCTTTGCATTGATTGAGATCTTAGGGTGAAGTCCACAGTTCTTTGAAAGTAGCAACACAAGTGGATAGAGTGGTGATGAAGATGCTTGACAGAGTTGCCTCTATTATTTGGGGAGTTGAGTGTGAAATTGACAAGTCATGTAGCAGTAGTATAAAATGTTGGTTCTGCCAATTTGGAGCATTTTGTGCAGTTTTGGTCACTGCATTACGTGAAGGTGTTGAGGCTTTGGAGAGGGTGTCAGTAGTTTACCAGGATGAGGGCTGAATTGCAGGGTTTAGCTATAAGGAGACATTGGACAAATTTGGATTGTTTTCACTAATGCGTTGGAGGCTGTGGGGAATTGAAGTATATAAAATTCACACAAAGGGTGGTGGGGGGTTTGGAACAAGCTGCCAGAGGAGGTGGTAGAGTCAGGGACTATCCCAACATTTAAACAGTCAGACAGGTACATGGATAGGTCAGGTTTGGAGGGATATGGTCCAAATGTGGGCCGCTGTCGGCCGGGACAGAGTAGGCTAACGGAGTGGGTTCGCCTAACGGAGGTTGCGTAGCAACCCGCATCCCGGCCCGGGCGGCCGCCTTTGCTGGAGTGGGAGCACGTGGCCGCTGGCTGGGTGAGGTCACGTGGGGCACGGGGCGGTGACGTCACCTTGTCCCGTCTTTGGGAGTGTGATAGTTGGCACCCCTAATCTGCAAGCAAATGGAATAAGTCAGATTGGCAATATGTATGGTGCTGACTTGATGGGTTGAAGGGTAGTTCCTGTGCTGTACTGTTCGGTGTTCCAACACTTTTTATAATCTCCTTCGGTCCTGGGCATTTGAGTTTCTGGACCAGGCCATGATGCAACCAGTCAATATGCTCTTCTCTATCTATTGTGCCAGAGATGGCCTGCTGAGGAAAGTGGAGTCATAGCACGATACTAAATTATCAAAATTGCATTAACTTATCAGGCAAAAATAGAGTCATAGAGATACAGTGTGGAAACAGGCCCTTCGGCCCAACTCACCCACACCGGCCAACATGTCCCAGCTACACTAGTCCCACCTGCTTGCGTTTGACCCATATCCCTCCAAACCTGTCCTATCCATATACCTGTCAAACTGTTTCTTAAACTTTGGGATTGTTCCTGCCTCAATTACCTCCTCTGGCAGCTTGTTCCATACACCCACTACCCTTTGTGTGAAAAAGTTACCCCTCAGATTCCTATTAAATCTTTTCCCCTTCACCTCAAACCTATGTCCTCTGGTCCTCGATTCACCTACTCTGGGCAAGAGACTCTGTGCAAGAGACTTTGTGCATCTATCCGATCTAATCCTCTCATGATTTTATACACCTCTATAAGATTATCCCTAATCCTCCTGCGCTCCAAGGAATAGAGACCCAGCCTACTCAACCTCTCCCTATAGCTCAGACCCTCTAATCCTGGCAACAACCTCGTAAATCTTCTCTGCACCCTTTCCAGCTTGACAACATCTTTCCTGTAACATGGTGCCCAGAACTGAACACATTACTCTAAATGTGCCCTCACCAACGTTTTACACAACTGCAGTCATATGATGATTTGTTCATGGTGTCAGGTGTAGCAGAGTAGTCAAGGAGTCCTTGTTATAGTTTCCTCCTGTTCACAAGGCTCACAAATCTGAGAAGGTGGGAGACAATTAGTCAACAGGTTTGAAGACTTCCTTTACTAATCATAGTGCAAGGGATCCTCAGAAAACAAATGTCAAATATTAAACTTTTAAATATACTTGGACCATCTCCCTCCCGTTTCTGGACCTCACCATCTCCATCACAGGAGACAGACTAGTGACTGACATTTACTATAAACCCACTGACTCGCACAGCTATCTGGACTACACTTCCTCCCACCCGGTCTCCTGCAAAATGTCTATCCCCTACTCCCAATTCCTCCGTCTACGCCGCATCTGCGCCCGGGATGAGGTGTTTCACACTAGGGCATCAGAGATGTCCTCATTCTTCAGAAAACGGGGCTTCCCCTCTCCCATTATAGATGAGGCTCTCACTAGGGTCTCTTCTACATCCCGCAGCTCTGCTCTTGCTCCCCCTCCCCCCATTCGTAACAAGGACAGAATCCCCCTCGTTCTCACCTTCCACCCCACCAGCCAGCGTATCCAACAAATCATCCGCCAACATTTCCGTCACCTACAACGGGACCCCACCACTGGCCATATCTTCCCATCTCCTCCCCTTTCTGCGTTCCGCAGAGACCGTTCCCTCCGTAACTCCCTGGTCCACTCGTCCCTTCCTACCCAAACCACCCCAAGCCCGGGCACTTTCCCCTGCAACCGCAGGAGATGCAACACCTGTCCCTTTACCTCCCCCCTCAACTCCATCCAAGGACCCAAACAGTCTTTCCAGGTGAGACAGAGGTTCATCTGACCCTCCTCCTACCTCATCTATTGTATCCGCTGCTCTAGATGTCAACTTATTTACATCGGCGAAGCCAAACGCAGGCTCGGCGATCGTTTCGCTCAACACCTTCGGTCAGTCCGCCTTAACCAACCTGATCTTCCGGTGACTGAGCACTTCAACTCCCCCTCCCAGTCTGACCTTTCTGTCATGGGCCTCCTCCAGTGCCACAGTGAGGCCCACTGGAAATTGGAGGAACAGCACCTCATATTTCGCTTGGGCAGCTTGCAGCCCAGCGGTATGAACATTGACTTCTCCAACTTTAGATAGTTCCTCTGTCCCTCTCTTCCCCTCCCCTTCCCAGTTCTCCCTCTATCTTCGTGTCTCCACCTATAACCTTCCTTTGTCCCGCCCCCCTGACATCAGTCTGAAGAAGGGTCTCGACCCGAAATGTCACCCATTCCTTCTCCCCTGAGATGCTGCCTGACCTGCTGAGTTACCAGCATTTTGTGAAATAAATACCTTTGATTTGTACCAGCATCTGCAAATATTTTCTTACACTTCATATATTAAACTGTTCAGTTTTTACTTTTTAGTTTAGAGGTACAGTACGGAAGCAAGGCCTTCGGCCTACTGTTTCCACGCCGACCAGCGATCCCCGCGCACTAACACTATCCTACACACACTAGGAACAATTTACAATGTTACAAAGCCAATTAACCTACGTCTTTGGAGTGGGAGCGGAAACCGGAGATCCCGGAGAAAACCCACGCAGGTCATGGGGAGAAAGTACAAACTCCAAACAGACTGCACCCGTAGTCAGGATCAAACAGGTGTCTCTGGCGCTGTAGGGCAGCAACTCTACCGCTGCCCTGTTGTCGTTCTTGGAGCTGTAATACCTCGGGTAGCATGAGACTGGCGGCCCTGTTTCCTTTGGTTTAATTGATGAAGTGCATACTTTAAGATATTTATACATAAAATGATCTATGTGATTGTAGGAAAAGAAAGAAAGATGGCCACCGATTTCCTGTGAGTTCAATGTGTGAGATCAGCTTATTGTTTGCTTTCCAGAGACTGAGCGTGCACGCCGCCGACCGGGCTTCACTACGGCCGCTAATCTACTCCATTCACAACTTCTGGTAACAATTTACATTTTATTTATATTAAACTCTCATCTTGTGTTGAGAATCAAGCTATTAAGTATAATAATTAAATATTCGCTCTACAAAATTATCAAAATGGTATCAACCTTTAACAGGCAAAAATGGAGTCATAGAGTGTGGAAACAGGCCCTTCGGCCCAACTCGCCCATACCAGCCAACGTCCCGGCTACACTAGTCCCACCTGCTTGTGCTTGGTCCATATCCCTCCAAACCTGTCCTATCCATGTACCTGTCGAACTGTTTCTTAAACGTTGAGATAGTCCCAGCCTCAACTACCTCCTCTGCCAGCTTGTTCCATACACCCGCCACCATTTGTGTGAAAAAGCTACTCCTCAGATTCCTATTAAATCTTTTCCCCTTCACCTTAAACCTATGCCCTCTGGTCCTAGATTCCCCTACTCTGGGCAAGAGACTGTGCATCTGCCCGATCTATTCCTCTCATCATTTTATACACCTCTATAAGATCACCCCTCATCCTCCTGCACTCCAAAGAATAGTCCCACCCTACTCAACCTCTCCCTATAGTCAGAGCCTCTACTCCTGGCAACATCCTTGTAAATCTTCTCTATACCCTTTCCAGCTTGACAGCATTAACAGGGTGTGATTGGTACCTACACTCAGCTACTTGTCGTACATGTGTCCCAGACTCGTGTGGTTCCAGTATTATTCTGTGACTAGTTGAGCAATTGATTAAGTGTCACATCACTCTTTGCTGGACTCTGTGGCAACTTGTTCATGAGGTTAGACATCGCAGCCACTGTAGAAAGCATTTTATCCTGATGCATTATAGCTTGGTTTGAGAACAGCTCTATCCAAGACCGAAATAAATTACAGTGAATTGTAGACGCAGCCCAGACCATCACACAAACTAACCTCCCTTCCATTGACTCCATCTACACCTCACGCTGCCTCGGCAAGGCCAGCAGCATCATCAAGGATGAGTCGCACCCCGGCCACTCCCTCTTCTCCCCTCTCCCATTGAGCAAATGGTACAGAAGTGTGAACACTTCCAGATTCAAGGACAGTTTCTTCCCAGCTGCTATCAGGCAACTGAACCATCCTACCACAACCAGAGAGCAATCCTGAACTACTGTCTACCTCAAAGATAGACACAAAAAGCTGGAGTAACTCAGCGGGACAGGCAGCATCTCTGGAGAGAAGGAATGGTGACGTTTTGGGTCGAGACCCTTCTTCAGACTGGTCTCGGGCCGACCCGAAACATGACCAGTCTGAAGAAGGGTCTCGACCCAAATCATCATCTCTGGAGAGAAGGAATGGGCGACCCTTTGGGTCGAGTCCCTTGTTCAGACTGAGAGGAATGGTCTTGATACGAAACGTCACCCACTCCTATCCAGAGATGCTCCTGTCCCGCTGAGTTAGTCCAGCATTTTGTGTCTATCCTTGGTGTAAACCAATATCTGCGGTTCCTTCCTACACGATGAAGAATATATGCATGGGCCAAGGCCACGGACACCAACAGATATAACAAGCTCATCAGGAAGGCTGGCTCCGTCCTGGGGGCGGAGTTGGATTCATGGGGGGTGGTCTTGGAGGGGAGGATGCTCCTTAAACTGTGGAGCATCCTGGACAATACAGCTCACCCCCTCCATGACACGCTGGTTAACCTGAGGAGCACCTTCAGCAACAGACTGGTCCCACCAAGGTGCAGCACAGAACGCCACAGGAGATCCTTCTTCCCTGTGGCTATCAAACTGTACAACCCCTCCCCCTTCTGTCATGACTCCCTTCCCCCCCTTCCCCCAATCTTTGCACATGTTTTCATGTTTCATAATTTCATGTTTCATGTATCTTGTGTTTTAGGATTGTTGGCAGACCAGTTTCCCTGCTGGGATAAATAAAGTTCTATCGTATCGTATCGTATCGTATCGTATCGTATCGTACTCCTCCAGGGATACACTTGATCGCAGCTGCCTATATCTGTCCCATGTCCCTCCTTCTTTTTCCGAACCTTCCTGCCTGAATTTCTCTGGTCATGCAAGCTTCCTCATTCCCACCTGCCTTGCCCTCCACTCTAACAGGAACATGCATGCCCTGGACTCTTGTCATCACACTTTTAAAAGCATCCCACTTTCTGGGTATACATTTGCCTGCAAACAACCTACTTCAATCAACTTTAGCTGCTTCCTGTAGAATGCCATCAAAATTCACCTCACCACAATTTAGAGCTTTAACGTGGACCAATTCGGTTCTTTTCCATAACTATCTTTAAATTAATGGAACTGTGATTCCCCCCTGACACTCTAGTCACTTGCGGCACAGTGACATAACTGGTTGAGCTGCTGCCTCACAGCGCCAGAGACCCTGGCTCAATCCTAATCTCAGGTGTAGACACAAAATGCTGGAGTAACTCAGCAGGTCAGGCAGCAGCTTGGGAGAGAAGGAATGGGTGACGTTTCGGGTCGAGACCCTTCTTCAGACTGCCTCAGGTGTTGTCTGTGTGAAATTTGCAAATTCTTCCTGTGACCAAGTTACCTCCGGGTGCTCTGGTTTCATCCCACATCCCAATGACGTTTGATTCTGTAGGTTAATTGGCCTCTGCAAACTCCCCCCAAATGTGTCAGGAGTGGATGAGAAAGTGGGATAATGTAGAACTGGTGATTAAGTCTGAAGAAGGGCGGCACGGTAGCGGCACGGTAGCGCAGCGGTAGAGTTGCTGCTTTACAGCGAATGCAGCGCCGGAGACTCAGGTTCGATCCTGACTACGGGTGCTGCACTGTAAGGAGTTTGTACGTTCTCCCCGTGACCTGCGTGGGTTTTCTCCGAGATCTTCGGTTTCCTCCCACACTCCAAAGACGTACAGGTATGTAGGTTAATTGGCTGGGTAAATGTAAAAATTGTCCCTAGTGGGTGTAGGATAGTGTTAATGTACGGGGATTGCTGGGCGGCACGGACTTGGAGGGCCGAAAAGGCCTGTTTCCGGCTGTATATATATGATATGATATGATATGATATGATAAGGGTCGCGACCCAAAACGTCACCCATTCCTTCTCTCCTGAGATGCTGCCTGACCCGCTGAGTTACTCCAGCATTTAGTGAATAGAACTGGTGATTGATGGTCAGCGCTGACTCGTGGACTGAAAGGTTTCTTCCATTCTGTGTGTTTCACTCTTTCAATCAATCTTGTCAGCTACTGACCTACAGTGCCAGAGACCCGGGTTCGATCCTGACTGCGGGTACTGTCTGTATGGAGTTTGTACGTTCTCCCCGTGACCTGCGTGAGTTTTCTCCGAAAAGTTCGGTTTCCCCCCGCACTCCAAAGACGTACAGGTTTTTATAGGTTAATTGGCTTGATGTAAAAAAATGTTAAAATTGTCCTTACTATAGGACAGTGTTAATGTGCGGAGATCGCTGGTCGGTGTGGACCCGATGGGCCAAAGTGCCTGTTTCCGCGCTGTATCTCTAAACTACACTAAACTGTAAAATGGATATTATTGATTCAACGACCTTGCCAGCTCGTGATTATTAAAATATTACAGCTCTGTCAGCAACAACGAATAAGGCTGCAAAAGAATATTGAAGATTTGAATGGAATTTGCACAGTCTTCTCTTCAAAACTTCAAGAAAAATATACCATTGAAACGTCTTCATTGGGTGAGTCAATATCATGTTCATATGTCATTGGAGCAGAATTTGGCCATTTGGTCCATGGAGTCTACTCCGCCATTCAGTCATGGCTAATCCATCTTTCCTTCTCAATCCCATTCTTCTGCATTCTCCCCGTAACCTTTGACACCCTTGTTAATCAAGAATCCGTCTATCTCCGCTTTAAAAATACCCATTGACCTGGCCTCCACAGCCGTCTGGGCCAATGAATTCCACAGATTCACCACCCTCTGGCTAAAGAAATTCCTCCTCACATTTCTAACGATATGTCCTTTTATTCTGAGGTTGTGGCCTCTGGTCCTAGACTCTCCCACTCACGGAAACATCCTCTCCACATCCACTCTATCCAGGTCTTTCACTATTTGGTAAGTTTCAATGAAATCCTCCCTCATCCTTCTAACCTCCAGCGAGTACAGGCCCAGTGCCGTCAAATGTTAACCCATTCATCTCCAGGATCATTCTCGTAAACCTCCTCTGATCCCAGCGCATCCCTCCTCGGGTATGGGCCCAAAAACTGCTTACAATTAAATGTAATTTAGATATCATTTCAGTTCCTAATTATATTTTGATTTGATGGTTATTCTTAACTGGGTTTCACCTCCCTTCACGTTATAGGTGTAGAATTAGGCCATTCGGCCCATCGGGTCTACACCATTCAATCATGGCTGATCTCGGCCTCCTAATCCCATCTTCCTGCCTTCTCCCCATAACCCTGGACACCCGTTCTAATCAAGAATTTGTCTATCTCTGCCTTAAAAATATCCCCTGACTTGGCCTCCACATCCCTCTGTGGCAATGAGTTCCACAGATTAACTACCCTCTGACTAAAGAAGTTCCTCCTCACCTCCTTTCTAAAAGAGCTCCCTTTAATTCTGAGGCTGTGCCCTCTGGTCCTAGACTCTCCCACCAGTGGAAACATCCTTTCCACATCCACTCTATCAATGCCTTTCATTATTCTGTAGGTTTCAATGAGGTTTGATAATTAGGTTAGTGGATTAATGAAAGTGGGATGGATAACCCTGAGAAAATATTGGTAAGAGAGAGTTAACAACTTCTAAGTTAGATGGATTTCACTGCAAAACTAGCTTCTATGAAAATTAAGGGAACTTTGTCCTGAAGTGTCTGAAATATTGCTCTGCCTATCAGGGTGCTCCTGCACATTAGCATTTCAAAAACACAAAGAGCCCAAAAGGAAAATTTGCATGGTTTTTGCTATATTTTCCATAGAAGTTTATTTGAATAGACCGTAAAAAGGTGGGGTACGTTGTCTAATGTTTAGATAGTTGGACTACAGAAGGGAGAGTGTCACTGCAGTGCCCCTGCTGGACAGGACAGCCATTGCATGAAATGTCTGAAATCTCAGCCTCCCAATGTGTGGGAAGAAGAGGAGAGAGGGGAGACAGAGTAATCAAACTACTGACCAGGTACTTAAGAGCTGAACTTAAGAGCTAAGTCCTGGACCATTGGCAGGACCTTTGAGCCATTGAAGAAGCACTCTTGCCAAAAACTTCAAAACTAAACAGTTGATGCATCTGAAGAGACTGCAGGAACTGCAGGTGCTGGTTTATACCAAACATAGACACAAAGTGCTGGAGTAGCTCAGCAGGTCAGGCAGCATCTCTGGAGAAAAAGGATGTGTGACGTTTCGGGTCAGAACCCTTCTTCAGATTGAAAGTAGGCAGTGGAGGGAGGGGGTGAGGGGTGGGGGGGATTGAAGACCTCCCCTCCCCCCTTGTCCCCTCTGTCGAGGCTTAGTTCCACAGTTCCCCACTGCTTTCGTCTTGAGATCACACCTTCCCCAGCCGACAATGAACCTACCAGGGCACTACCCAGTCTGAGGTAATTGGTGGCCGGCCTTAATTGGTCCTGGTCTTTTCTCACCTCCAGCTCTTCAACCCCCCCCCCCCCCCCCGTTCCCCCTCTACTTTCAATCTGAAGAAGGGTCCCGACCCGAAACATCACCCATTCTCCAGAGATGCTGCTTCATCCGGTATGTTACTCCAGCACTTTGTGTCTAGCATCAGTTGATGCACCTCCTTGACTAGGAGATTAAACCATAAAAATAGAGAAAAATAGAAATAGATGCAAGCTCACCCCATATCCCTTGATTCCTGTTGACACACCCTGGATCAGCTCAGATACTGAGCCATGTAAATGAATTAAATGAGGATTAGTCCAGACTTGATGAATTGTATTTGAAGATATCAAGTTGGTTTCTCTAGTTCCTTCTTTTCTCCCTTTCTCCATTCAGAAATAGTTGTTTTCTATAAATTTAAGGCTGAAGGGAGACTTAATTGAAGCGTATTAAATTATGAGTAGCCGTTATAAAGTGAAGATGCTCTTTCCATGAGTAGAGGCACCCAAACACAGAGAGAAGAGATTTAGAGTACTTACAGAAAGATGAATAAGAATATTTTAATCTGGATGTTGTTAAAGGTTTGAAATGTTATAGGATAGGGGTACACATACTTAGTATCATGGAAGTAGCCACATTGCTAAACAGGGTGAGGGCGAGCTTACCTTCATCGGTCAGTGTATTGACACAAAATGCTGGTGTAACTCAGTGGGTCAGGCAGCATCTCTGGAGAGAAGGAATAGGTGACGTTTCGGGTCGAGACCCTTCTCAGAAACATAGAAACATAGAAAATAGGTGCAGGAGGAGGCCATTTGGCCCTTCGAGCCAGCACCAGCATTCATTGTGATCATCCCCAATCAGTAACCTGTGCCTGCCTTCTCCCCATATCCCTTGATTCCACTAGCCCCTAGAGCTCTATCTAACTCTCTTTTAAATTCATCCAATGAATTGGCCTCCACTGCCCTCTGTGGCAGAGAATTCCACAAATTCACAACTCTCTGGGTGTAAAAGTTTTTTCTCGCCTCAGTTTTAAATGGCCTCCCCTTTATTCTTAGATTGTGGCCCCTGGTTCTGGACTCCCCCAACACTGGGAACATTTTTTCCTGCATCCAGCTTGTCCAGTCCTTTTCTTCAGACAGGAGTTGAGATGCCACATTGCAGCTGTAGAAGACGTTGGTAAAGCCACTTTGGTGTACTGCATACAGTTCTGCTGTGCACAGTACCACTGCCAATGCGTAGGAAGAATGTCATTAACCTGGGAGAGTACAAAAAAGATTTACAAGGATGGAAGGTTTTATGGGACCGCACCTGGAGTATTGTGTCCAGTTTTGGTCTCCTAATCTAAGGAAAGATATTCTAGCCTTAGAGGGAGTACAGAGAAGGTTCACCAGATTGATCCCTGGGATGGCAGGACTTTCATATGAAGAAAGACTGGATAGACTAGGCTTATACTCACTGGAATTTAGAAGACTGAGGGGGGATCTTATTGAAACATATAAAATTCTTAAGGGGTTGGAGAGGCTAGATGCGGGAAGATTGTTCCCGATGTTGGGGAAGTCCAGAACCAGGGGTCACAGCTTAAGGATAAGGGGGAAGTCTTTTAGGACCGAGATGAGAAAACATTTCTTCACACAGAGAGTGGTGAGTCTGTGGAATTCTCTGCCAGTTCATTGGCTATATTTAAGAGGGAGTTAGATGTTAGATGTGGCCCTTGTGGCTAAAGGGATCAGGGGGTATGGAGAGAAGGCAGGTACAGGTTACTGAGCTGGATGATCAGCCATGATCATATTGAATGGCGGTGCAGGCTCGAAGGGCCGAATGGCCTGCTCCTGCACCTATTTTCTATGTTTCTATGTTTTAAGGAGAGGCTGGATAGGCTGTGACTTTTTTCCCCAGAATGTCGGGGGCTGAGGGAGGATTTATGGAGGTGTAGAAAATCATGAAGGGAACACTGTAGATGGGGTGAATGTACGGAGTCTTTTTCCCAGGGTAGGGGAATTAAGAACTAGGGGGGATAGATTTAAGGTGAGAGAGTTAATATTTAAAAGAGATCTAAGGGGCAACTTTTTCATGCAGAAGGTGGTGGGTATACGGCATAAGCTGCCGGATGAGGTGTAGAGCATTTAAAATACATTTGGACAAGTACATGAATAGGAAATATTTGGAGGGATATTAGCCAGGTGGAGTCAAATGGAATGAGCTTGGATAAGCAACTTGGTTGGCATGGATAAATTGGATAAGAGGTCTGTTTCCATTCTGAATAGCTCTATGACTGTGTAACATTCAAGAGGTATTTATGGCACAGACCAAGTCAATAGATATTTTTCTGGTGCAGGTTCACAGATTCTTGATTAGTCAGGGTGTCAGGGGTTATGGGGCAAAGGTAGGAGAATGGGGTTGAGAGGGAAAGATAGATCAGCCATCAATGGCGGAGTAGACTTGATGGGCTGAATGGCCTAATTCTGCTCCTAGAACTTATGAACTTATTTTGGAGACACATGAACTGACAGGGAATAGGGCTACATGGTCCACATGCTGGTGGACTGTAATAGTTCTGTTTGGCATCATGGTCAGTGTAGACACGGTGGCCCTCTTCATGCACTGTACTTCTCTGTGTGCCAACACATTGAGAGCCAATACCATCCTCACCCGACACACAAGTGCAGCGATTCCCTGTTGCATGGAATGGGGCACTTACACAGTTTCTCGAGGGATCCTTGAGATCACTGATGCATGCACTCCCAGGTTATGAAATGTTTTGGGTTGCTTAACAATGTTAAAGGAGCAAGTTGTTTTTTTCATGTTTGCACTAATTACACAAGGTGGATGATATTTAGAATGTATTGCTTGTGGTTGGTGATGGACTCAGATGGACTCAGATGGACTAGAAGGTCCGCATGGGCATTATGGGCCGAAGGGCCCGTTTCTGTGTGTCAATCTCTGACTTAATGTCAACAGTCTATTGCATTCTTAAACACCCTGATTCTAAGTATGACATGCTTTTTGTAATTTCAGGAATAGTCACACAAAACAAGAACGACAACAGCAACAACAACAACAACAACAATAACAATAACAACAACAACAACAACAACAATAACAACAACAACAGCAGCATTGAGAATGATGATGATGATGATTTCCCAGGTAACAGACTAATAATCACCTGTCACACCACAGGCAGCATCATCCATTTTGATAGGAAGAATGAAGAGAGTGATGGTATCAAGGATACTATTGTAAGATGAGAATACACACAAAAAGCTGGTGTAACTCAACGGGCCAGGCAGCATTTTAGTTTAGTTTAGAGATACAGTACAGAAACAGCCCCTTCGGCTCGCCGATTTGGCAGTGACCAGAGATCCCCGGCGTTAGCGCTGTCCTACACACACTGGGGACAATTTTACATTTTATGTGAAGCCAATTAACCTACAAACCTGCACGTCGATGGAGTATGGGAGGAAACCCAAGATCTTGGAGAAAACCCAAGCAGGTCACGGGGAGAACGTACAAACTCCGTACAGACAGCACCCGTAGTCAGGATCGAACTCGGTTCTCTGGTGCTATGAGGCAGCAACTCTACCGCTGTGCCACCGTACTGCCAAGCATCTCTGGAGAAAAGGGATAGGTGATGTTTTGGGTCGAGACCCAACAAAAATGCAGGGCAGTTTGACAAAGGCTGACACAAATCTGGGCTTCATCAACCGAGGCATACCGTACAACGGCTTGGCAGTCATTTTGGTCTTTATTGCAAGAAGGTTATAGTTGAGGATTGTAGGTGTCATTACAATTGTACCGGAAATGGTGAAGCCATCCCCTGGAGTACTTTGTATAATTTTGATCCCTTATTTAAGAAAGAATTCATGATATCTGAGCAAAAAGGAAAATACTGGAAGAACTCAATATGTCAGTCAGCATCTATGGAGGGAATGGACAGCCAGACTCGGGATTCTTATTTGGACTAATGCAGTAGCAGGGAGCGAGACCGAGGAGTGGTCTCGACCTGAAACGTCACCGATTCCTTTTCCCCAGAAATGCTGCCTGACCCATGGATAGCGGGAATCTATTTCTACTAGTGGTGGGGCAAGGACAAAATGGTTTTGGGATTGTCCTCCACCCTTTTTGCAAAAGCATTTCAGATCCTCTTTTAGCCTTCTAATCAATAAATCTAAATTCCCAATGTTGCTGAATGTAGCCAAACAGCATCACTGATGAGGGCAAGAACCAACCTGATCTCCCGGTGGCTCAACACTTCAACTCCCCCTGCCACTCCCAGTCTGACCTTTCTGTCATAGGCATCCTCCATTGTCATGGTGAGGCCCAGTGCAAATTGGAGGAACAGCACCTCGTATTTCGCTTGGGCAGCTTACACCCCAGTGGTATGAACATTGACTTCTCCAACTTCACATAGTTCCTCTCTTTCCCCTCCCCCTTCCCAGTTCTCCCACTACTCTTCCTGTCTCCGACTACATCCTATCTTTGTCCCGTCCCCTCCCCTAACATCAGTCTAAAGAAGGGTCTCGACCCGAAATGTCACACATTCCTTGTTGTCCTGACACAAAATTCTCAATCTCATTCCGGGAGTTCATCTCTTTGATGTTGTAGATCTGGCAAACTAAGGTGGTATCATCGGTGGACATGAAGAACAAGTTGGTGTGGTACTTGGTCACATAGTTATGGGTGTACAGAGGGTAGTGCATGGGTCTGAGCACATAACCCTGAGGATATAACCCTGAGGATCATTGTGGAGGAAATGTTATGACCCATTCTAATTGACTGAGGTCTGGAAGTCCAGAAAACAGTTGCGAATGGAGGTCCCAAGGCCAAGATCCAGAAGGTTTGATTTAGTTTAAGGAGACCCAAAATGCTGGAGTAACTCAGCGGGGACAGGCAGCATCTCTGGAGAGAGGGAATGGGTGACGTTTCAGGTCGAGACCCTTCTTCAGTTTAGTTTAGTTTAAAAATACAGAGTGGAAACATGTGCTTCGGCCCAACAAGTCCTTGCCGACCAGTGAACACAGTGCACATTAACAGTATACTACACACATTAGGAACAATTTACAATTTTACCAAGCCAATTAACCTACAAACCTGTACGTCTTTGGAATGTGGGGGGAAACCGGAGCTCCTGGTAAAAACCCACACAGGTCACGGGGAGAACGTACAAACTCCGTACAGACAGCACCTATAATCAGGATCGATCCCGGGTCT
This sequence comes from Rhinoraja longicauda, assembly GCF_053455715.1. NCBI lineage: Eukaryota > Metazoa > Chordata > Chondrichthyes > Rajiformes > Arhynchobatidae > Rhinoraja > Rhinoraja longicauda. Next base: position 32,410,186 of record NC_135978.1, on the reverse strand, counting down.
CTGGCGCTTTAAGGCAGCAACTCAACCACTGCGCCACTGTGCCGTAACCTTGGGGATACGTTTATTCTGAACTATGGTGTTAAAGATTGAGTTGTGGTCAATGAACAGCATCCTGACATTGGTGTGCTTATTATCAAGGTAATATAGGTGATCTATAGCTGAATGTAGTAAAAGAGAGATGATGTCCTCCATTGACCTATGTTTCTTGTCTGAATATTGCAAAGGGTCTAGATTGTTTGGAAGACTGGTGCAAATGCCACGGAAGGCTGTGGAGGCCAAGTCAATGGATATTTTTAAGGCAGAGATAGATAGATTCTTGATTAGTACGGGTGTCAGGGGTTATGGGGAGTATGCAGGAGAATGGGGTTAGGAGGGAGAGATAGATCAGCCATGATTGAATGGTGGAAGAGACTTGATGGGCCGAATGGCCTAATTCCACTCCTATCACTTTTGAAATGTGGGCCATTACCAGTCTTTCAAAGCACTTTATTACGGTCGTTAGTTGGAGCTGCTGGGTGGCAGTGGTTGAGATGGGTCATTTTATTTTTCTTGAGGACTGGAATGATGGAGGTTTCCTTGAAGGAGATTGGATGGAGGGCAGAGATGTTGAACTTGTCAGCGAAGACTGCGGCCAGTTCGTTGGTGCACGATTTCAGAACCCCCGTACAGGAGCTCCATCCGGGCCGGCCATTGCCCGAGAGTTTACCTTCATCTGAGCAGATCTGACTTCTGCCACAGAGATGTGTGGAGCCGAGGTAGCAGGGTATCATGGTTCTCTATGTGAGGAGAGTCGGTGACGGAGTACAATTCATCTCGTGCCACCTCGGCATTGGCTTGAGGTGGCATGTAGACCACCAACAATATGGTAGAATGAAATTCCCTCAGAACAGAAAAGCAATGGGAATTTATGAACAGGGCAGGGGATCATAAATTGAGCTAAGACCGTCACATCAGTGCACCACGGAGCATTGTCCAAACAGCAAATGCCACCATGTTTCTCCTAGCTGAGAATTACAGTATGTAATAAATGGAGAATCCCTCAAGTTGCATAACAGGGTGAGCTATGGTGACGCAGCAGTAGCGTTGCTACCTGACAGCGCCAAAGACCCATTGTTGATCCTGAGTATGGGTGCTGTCTGTACGGAGTTTGTACGTTCTCCCTATGACTGCGTGGGTTTGCTACGGTTTCCTCCCGCACTCCAAAGACATACAGGTTTGTACGTTAATTGGCTTTGGTAAAAATTGTCCCAAGTATGTAGGATGATGCTAGTGTACGGGGTGAACGCTGGTTGGCGCAGACTCGTTGGGTTGAAGGGCCTCATTCCCAAGCTATGACTGTCTCCGACCACATTTTATCTCTGTTTGCTTTGTTAGCGGTTTTTATTTTCAGGTATCTATGGTGTTATTCCGAATGACATAGATTTAATCAAAACCTGTCAAAACTCTCTTCCTGGGTGATAAAGGAAATTGAGACATGATGCTTTTCAGATATGAACTCATGTGATTGCTTGCTCATTTCACAATTACTTATGAAGATTTTGTTTTTGCAGGAACGGAGATTGCAATTGTCCTGGATGGATCGGGAAGTATTAGTGACAGTGATTTTCAAAGAGCAAGAGATTTCATTATCAGCATTACAAGCAACATTTGGAAAAAATGCCTTGAGGTAATCAATGAAAATTAGCAACATTATGGGACTTGGGTCGATGCATAGATGGAATTCACAACAGAAGAAGTAACTGAAATGGTTGACCTGGGCAGAGTTGTAGATGGAAAAGTATTTCTGTCTCTGACTACATTCTATCTTTGCCCCGCCCCCTCCCCTGACATCAGTCTGAAGAAGGGTCTCGACCCGAAACGTCACCCATTCCTTCTCCCCCGAGATTCTGCCTGACCCGCTGAGTTACTCCAGCATTGTGTCTACCTCAGAGTTGTAGATGTTGTCCACATGGACTTCAGCATGGTTTTTGATAAGGTTCTGCATGGTAGGCTAATCTGGAGGGTTAGATTGCACAGGATCCAGTGAGAGCTTGCCGACTGGATAGAGAATTGACGTCATGGAAGGAAGCAGAGGGTGAATTTGGAGGTTTGTTTTTCGATCTAGATGCCTGTTACTCGTGGTTTGCCTCAGTAATCTGTACTGGGCCCATTGTTGTTTGTGGTTTACATCACGGATTTGGATAAGAATGTTCACGGCCTGATTAGTAAGTTTGCAGATGACTCAAACGTGGATAGCATCATAGATAGTGAAGATGGTTATAAAAAGTTGCATCAGGATCTTGATCAGCTGGGTAAGTGGGCAGAGTTAATGGAGTTTAATGAAGATAAGTGCGAGATGTTGCATTTTGGGGAGTCAAACCAGAGCAGGACTCTCTCAGTGAATGGCAGGGTCCTTTGAGATGTTGTTGAGCAGAGGAATCTGGGAGTGCAGGTACATAGATCTCTGAAAGTGGCATCACAGATAGAGCAGGGTGACGTTCAAGGATCTATATACTTGTACTCCTAGATCCCTCTGCTCTATGGACTGACCTCAATACATCTCCGTTAACTGTCCCAAATTCCCCAGTCTTCATGTCTCCCTCCACAGTAAAAACAGAGGAACATACTCTTTGAGGACCTTGCGCAGCTTCTGTGGCTCCACATAGAGATGACCGATTTGATATGTGAGGGGCCCTATTCTCTCTCTAGTTACCCTCTTTCTGTTAATGTATCTGCACTCTTTGGATTACTGTTTGGATTTCTCTTAATGTTATCTGCCAGGGCTATCTCCTGCCCCTTTTTTGCCCTCCTGATTTATTTCTTAAATATACTTCTCATTCCTTCCTCACTCGCTGCTGTGCTCCTGCCTACCTTGTCCACTAAACTTTCTTTCAGTCCCTTCCATAACGACTTCCAGCCTACTTAGTTACCTGACGTCGGCCTCTTTGGTTTTGGCTCAACAGCACTTTTTGTTTCGCAAGCCAGTCTGCCGCTCAGTGTGGAAACGTCCTCTTCCCCGACAGCTTCCAAGTGGGTGAACCTGTTCTCAAGAGGCACAACACCCAGGGACCTTTGCACTACAAGTTTCCTTCCTTTTCTCACCGTCACCCACCTTCTCTCTTCCAGTACCTTCAGTGTAACAATCTCACTGTAGGACTTGTCCAGGAACAACACCGTTTCTCGGACGAACCTGAGGTCATCCACTTGCTTCTCCAGTTCCCCAACACGGTCCTTCAGGAGCTGTACCTGGATACACTTCTCACACTGCCACTGTATGTTTCTTTTTTTTTCCTAATCAGATGTGCAGCACTTTGGTCAACGTGGGTTGTTTTTAAATGTGCTATACAAATAAAATTGACTTGACTTGACTTGTAGCAGCCAGAGGCACCAGCAGTGTCCCTGACCTCCCACATCCTGCAAGCATCACACTGAATCAGCTTGCTTGATATTTCGTTCTTGCTTCTCACCCTCTCCAACGTTTGGTGTGACGTCCTCCCTCAGCCTCCTTGCTGAAGTCACGCAGCCAAAGACTCACAGCCAAAGACTCGCACTTTTCTCACAGGGCACTTCCCTCGACAGGACCGCACCTCTTGAGCAAGCCTTGCTTATATCAGATGCTAAATTGACTAATTGTCCAATTTACCAATCTTCCAATCTAATTGTTCAGCCAATCCCCACACTCACTCCTAACCTTCCTTCCTCTGATGTGTTTGAAGGTATGTGCTATGCCCGACCTGCACTCAAAGACTGCTAACTGTTTGCCCTCTTTGTAAACCTGAACTCAAGACTCACCAAGTCCAGCCAACGGTCGTTCTCGCTGCTGCTTTGCCCGACCTGCACTCAAAATGTACATGAACATGAGATTTTCTTTGAAGCAGCTGCAGTACTTGCAAGCACCTGGTTTAAGAGCTACCAGTGTGACATTTTATGTTTGCTCTTCATCAGTCAGGGTATTAAGTATAAGAGACAAGAGGTCATGTTGCAGCTTTTTTACACAGGGTGCATTTGGAGTATTGTCAGCAGTGGTGGCCACTTCATTAAATCAAATTCCTCGTATATTGCAAAACATACTTGGCTAATAATCATTATGATTATGATTATGATTATGATGATTATGATTACTGGAAGGATGAGGAGGCTTTGGTTAGGATGCAGTAGGTGTTTACCAAGGTGCTGGCTGGATTAAGTGGTAGTTACTAGGAAGAGAAGTTGGACGAACTTGGATTGTTTTCACTGGAGCATCAATGGTTGAAGGGAGATCCGATAGAAGTTTATAAAATGATGAGAGGCAAGGATAGGATAGATGGTCAGAACTGTTTTTCGCAGGCTGGAAATATCCAACAGTAGAGGGCACAGTTTTAACAGCAGAGGGCACAGTTTCAACGTGTGAGGGGGAAGCAGATACGATAGTGGCGTATAAGGGAGCTTTTAAATAGACTTCTGAACATGCAAGGAATGGAGGGACATCGATCACGTGCAGGCAGAAGGGGTGGGCTTAAAGTGGCATCATGTTCAGCAGAGACATTGTGGTCCTTTCCTTAGGTTCCATGTATCCTGAGGGAATACTGTCTGGGGGAATACTGTCTGGGGTAATACTGTCTGGGGTAATACTGTCTGAGGGAATACTGTCTGGGGGAATACTGTCTGGGGGAATACTGTCTGGGGGAACACTGTCTGGGGGAATACTGTCTGGGGGAATACTGTCTGGTGGAATACTGTTGATGCATTTAAGAAGTATATGGATGAGCACTTGAATCACAGCATGGGTGTAACGAGACCCTTCTTCAGACAGAGAGTATGGGGAAACGAGAGATAAAGATAGTGATTACAGATGCTCCCTGGCTTACGATGCTTTGACTTACGATATTTTGACTCTGCGATGGTGCAGACGCCAGCGACCCGTGGCGAGCCGCAGCTCGCTCCCGGCCACGTGATCAGGTGTATTAAATGCATTTCGGCTTACGATATTTTCGGTTTCCGATGCGTTTCTCGGAAGGTAACCCTATCGTAAGTTGAGGAGCACCTGAAAGGAGAGATATAGAACAAATGAATGAAAGATATGCAAAAAGTAACGATGATCAAGGAAAGGTGGAGCCCACAATGGTCCATTGTTGGCTGTGGGGTGGATGATAATGAGTTATACACACTGTGAAACCTAGCAGAGGTGTTCTGCAAAAAAAGGTAGCACCCAATTTGCATTGTTTCCTTTGAATCTTAACCCCATTCTGCCCATAACCCCTGACACCTGTACAAATCAAGAATCTATCTATCACTGCCTTAAAAATATCCATTGACATTGACAGCCTTCTGTGGCAATGAATTCCACAGATTTACCACCTTCTGATTGAAGAAAATCCTCCTCATTCTCCATCCTAAAGGTACATCCTTTCATTCTGAGGCAGTGGCTTCTGGCCCTAGACTCTCCCACTAGTGGAAACATCCTCTCCACATCCACTCTATCCAGGCTTAACTTCTTATGAAATCTCCCATTCCCTTCCATAAGACCATAAGGCATGGGAGCAGCATTAGGCCATTCAGCCCATTGAGTCTACTCCACCATTCAATCATGGCTGAAATATCTTTCCCTCTTAACCCCATTCTCCCGATTTCTCCCCGTAACCTTTGCTATAATTAATGAACAAAATCTGTCAATCTCAGAATGAGTAATTCCAGCAACAATTAATATTTCTGAGCGAGGACTTCCAGATTTCTACCACACTACACATGAAAATGTTTCCTTGCTTTATTCCTGAATAGAAACATAGAAAATAGGTGCAGGGGTAGACCATTTGGCCCTTCGAGCAATCACCGCCATTTAATATGATCATGGCTGATCATCTAAAATCAGTACCCCGTTCCTGCTTTTTCCCCATATCCCTTGATTCCTTTAGTCCTAAGAGCTAAATCTAACTCTCTCTTGAAAACATCCAATGAATTTGCCTTCACTGCCTTCTGTGGGAGAGAATTCCACAGATTCACAACTCTCTGGGTGACAAAGAGAGTTTGATTTTCCTCATCTCAGTCCTAAATGGCCTACCCCTTATTCTTAAACTGACCTTGCAAAGCTTGTCTCCGCTATGAAACCTGCAACCTGCCCCCTTGATCCTGCCCCCACTGCCCTTCTGAAGGATGTCATTGCAATAGCCGGTCCCAGCATCCTCTCTATTATCAACAGTTCTCTGGCCACTGGCACTGTTCCAACCAGTTTCAAGCACGCGGTGGTCCAGCCCCTACTGAAAAAACCTAACCTAGACCCCACCTTGCCTAGCAACTACAGACCCATTTCCAAACTGCCATTCCTGTCAAAAGTCCTTGAAAAGGTATGTAGGTTAATTGGCTGGGTAAAATGTAAAAAATTGTCCCTAGTGGGTGTAGGATAGTGTTAATGTACGGGGATAGCTGGGCGGCACGGACTTGGAGGGCCGAAAAGGCCTGTTTCCGGCTGTATATATATGATATGATATGATATGATAAAAGGCAATTCTAAACTAATTAGTGCCCTACCTGCACCAAAACACCATCCTGGAAAGTTTCCAGTCAGGTTTCAGAGCCCACCACAGCACAGAGTCTGCCTTGTTGAAGGTACACAACGACCTGCTTCTCGCCATCGACACCGGCGACTGTGCAATCCTGCTCCTTCTCGACCTCAGCGCAGCGTTCGATACAGTGGACCACACCATCCTTATTGACCGTCTCCGGTACGCGGTTGGCATTGATGGCACTGCCCTGAGCTGGTTCGCTTCGTACCTCAAAGATAGGAGTTTCGCCATCAACATAGGCAGTTATTCCTCTGCTCCAGCTAGCCTCTCCTGCGGAGTTCCACAAGGCTCCATCCTAGGCCCCATTCTCTTCTCTCTATACATGCTCCCCCTTGGCCAAATCATTCAAAGGCACGGCATTTCTTTCCACTGCTATGCCGATGACACTCAGCTTTACCTCCCCCTGAAACCCAACAACCAGTCAAATTTAAACAGCCTCTTACACTGCCTTGAGGACATAAAATGTTGGATGGCACAGAACTTCCTCCAATTAAATGAGAGCAAGTCTGAGGTCATCCTATTCGGCCCCCCCGACTCCATCAAATTGATAACAGGCAGTCTTGGAAGTCTATCCTGCCTAGTCAAACCGCATGTCAAAAACCTCGGCATGATATTTGACTCTGCATTAAAATTTGATAAGCAAGTCAACGCTGTGGTAAAAGCCAGCTTCTTCCAACTTCGAACCATAGCTAAAATCAAACCTTTCCTCCAATTCGACGACACAGAAAAAATCATTCACGCTTTCATTTCCTCCCGCCTAGACTACTGCAACTCCCTATACACTGGGATCAGCCAATCTTCCCTGTCCCGCCTGCAACTGGTCCAAAACGCCGCAGCGAGACTCCTGACGGGTACCCGTAAAAGGGACCACATCACCCCGATTCTGGCCTCTCTCCACTGGCTCCCTGTACGGTACAGAATCAACTTCAAGTTCCTCCTATTCACGTATAAAGCCCTAAATGGACACTCCCCCCCCTACATCAAAAATCTTCTAACCCCCCTCTCTAACTCCAGGTCCCTCAGGTCGGCCGACTTGGGGCTACTCACTATCCCGCGGTCTAGGCTTAAGCTCAGGGGTGACCGCGCTTTTGCGGTTGCAGCTCCGAGACTGTGGAACAGCATCCCTCTCCCCATCAGAACTGCCCCCTCCATCGACTCCTTTAAGTCCAGGCTCAAAACCTATTTCTACTCCCTAGCGTTTGAGGCTCATTGAGGAGGCGCTGTGAACTGTTTGCGTGCTACTGTATGTTTCATTTTTTTCCCATTGGAACCTAATCAGATGTATAGCACTTTGGTCAACGTGGGTTGTTTTTAAATGTGCTATACAAATAAAATTGACTTGACTTGACTTGACTTGACTTGACCCCTGGTTCTGGTCTCCCCCAACATCGGGAACATTTTTCGATTGGCCTGTGTTGAATTTTTAGACCATGGCTTCTCGAGTCTCCATCTCTATACACACTCACTTCCCCTGATTTTGCAGAAAATCTATGAAATTACCTTCTATATATCGGGAAATACAAAAACAAAGTATCTAATTTGACCCTTGTTATCCTGTTCAATCTATGCTGCACCATCACCAAAGGCAATATATTATTTTCAAGATATGACGTCAAGAACAGCTCGTGGTTTTCAAGGTGTTGTTAAGCTGCATTGCTTGACTGCAGCATAGCTTCTACCCCTCTTGCACTTGCAAACTCAGAAGATATCAGAGCAGAATTACACCAATCAGCCCATCAAGTCCACTCCGCCATTCAATCCTGGCTGATCTATCTTCCCCGCTCAACCCCATTCTCCTGCCTTCTCCCCAGAACCCCTGATGCTGTTATCAATCAAGAACCTGCCAAACTCTGCCATTGACTTGGCCTCTACAGTCGTCCATGGTAATAAATTCCACAGATTCACCACCCTCCGATTAAAACAGTCTATATATTCTAAAGGCAGAATATCATTAGGGTGTTTATTTATTTTCCACATCTGTCCAGGATATTTAACTGATCTAATCTTTATATTTGTTTTTCCTGTTCAATATAGCTGACAAATATTTATCGTTATTATCAAAATACTGTTTGTAGATGTTTGCTGTCAGCAATTGACTGTATTATTTCTTGCAGTGTAACGGTGATTCTACTTGTAAGGAAGTACAGTCGTGTAAAATGGTTTTGAATATCTTGAAAGGGATGTGAAAGATGCGATAGAAATGTAATTCACTTCTTTTAAATGAACCTCAAGTCTATCTAGTTTTTCACCATTTACGTTCATCTAATGATCTCACATTTGCATTGCCACACTTTCCCAGTCATTGAATGTATTAATACTTCTTTTTAATGTAACGCTTTTATAAATACTACCTACGATGTTGTCTGTCTATGTGAATATGTGGCTTTCCATACTATTATTTCTGTCTATACTATATGGTTATTAGTTGAGGTGTCCACACAGATTCTTGCAAGACTCCAGCCTGTCTACTGTGCTTGTCTGCATCTAACGTCCCCTCCATGTTTACAAATCCCTCTATTCCTTACCCCATCTTCATCACGGTAACATCCTCCAGCCCAACAACTTTGAGGTTTCTCTGCCCCTCTAGTTCTTCCCTTTTTACCTTTTCTGATTTAAATTTTCCAATGCTAAGCTGAATAACTTCATCTGGCAAGATGTTAATCTAAAACATTTCCTTCCCTAAACCTCTTAGCATCCCTCTAACTATCTACTGTATCTTCCTTCTATGAAACCCATTAAAATCTACCTCTAACCAACTGTTTGGTCATCCAATTTGGTGCGACGTTTAGCTTGATAGTAATCCTTTGAAGTTCAGTTTAGTTTAGAGATCCAGCGCACCGAGTCGGCACCGACCAGAGATCCCCGCACATTAACACCATCCTAAGGATAATTTACACACACTAAGGATAATTTACGTTTATACCAAGCCAATTAACCTACAAACCTGCAGGTCTTTAGAGTGTGGGAGGAAACCGAAGATCTCAGAGAAAACCCACGCAGGTCACAGGGAGAACGTACAAACTCCGTACAGACAGCACCCGTGGTCAGGATGGAAACTTGGGTCTGGGGCACCGTGAGGCGCCAACTCTACTGCTGCGCCACCGCGCCACCTTGTGCTTTCTACTAATGACTTACTTTAAAGGAGTTTTATATGTACAGGACAGAGTGAATAATTTTCAAATAATAGGTTGTGATTTTGAGTGGTAACTGAAATAATATTTGGTTTTCATTGACAGTGCACCTTTGCCTTGGTTCAGTATGGTGGAAAAATTGAAACCATATTCAATCTGAAGGAGAGTAAGGCAATGCGCAGCAAGATTTTCAAAGTTGTGGATGACATGTCTCAACTCCGTAGTGTCACAAAGACAGCTTCTGCAATACAACATGTTCTGTGAGTATATAATAAAATGCCATAATTATTTTATTACACTCTGTAAATAGATGTGTCCATGCATTGGAGTTGAGAAAGCAAATGGTTCAGGTATCTTTCTATTCCATGTCTACCTGCGATATCAATTTTTATTCTGCACATTGCACTGTTCATGTTTGCATATGAAATGTTATAGAATTACTCAATGAGGATTAGTTTAGTTTAGTTTAGAGATACATCACGGAAACAGGCCCTTTGGCCCACCGAGTCCCCACCGACCAGCGATCCCCGCACACTAACACTATCTTACACACACCAGGAACAGGTTACAATTTTACCAAGCCTGTTAGCCTACAAACGTGTACGTCTTTGGAGTGTGGGAGGAAACCGGAGCCCCCAGAGAAAACCCACGCAGCTCATAGGGAGAGCTTATAGAGTCAGTAAAGGCAGCACCCATAGTCAGGATCGACCCTGGGTCACTAGAGCTGGGAGGCAGCAACTCCACCGCATGCTGATGGCTGCCTTAAATAAGGTATCCAGTTTGTCTAGCTGCCCTGGTCTTTCACCAAACTTTATACGTTTACCATTGCAAGTACTTATCCATTGTCTTTTAAAAAATGCTCATCAACCTGAATCCTCCTCTCCTCAAGGCAACATGCTACAGGTCACATCTACTGTGCAAAGCATCTGCAACAGGAGGCTTGCTGGAAGTGAAAGTTTATGTTATGAAAATTGCCAAGTATATTGTTACTTAAGAATAGATGGTCTTTGGCAGTTTGTCTGAGACACATTGGGTGGATTGGTATCAGGTGAGATGTCTTAGAGTCCCAGAATGGTACAGCATGAAAATAGGCTATTCAGCCCAAGTTCTCCCCACCGACCAATGGATAGGCATTGATCGTACAAGGGGTAAGAGAGTTGTAAAAACAAGCCTGAAGGCTTTGTGTCTCAATGCAAGGAGTATACGTAATAAGGTGGATGAATTAAATGTGGAGATAGTTATTAATGATTATGATATAGTTGGGATTACGGAGACATGGCTCCAGGGTGACCAAGGCTGGGAGCTCAACATCCAGGGATATTCTATATTCAGGCGGGATAGACAGAAAGGAAAAGGAGGTGGGGTAGCGTTACTGGTTAGAAAGGAGATTAAAGCAGTGGAAAGGAAGGACATTAGCTTGGAGGAAGTGGAATCGATATGGGTAGAGCTACGAAACACTAAGGGGCAGAAAACGCTAGTGGGAGTTGTGTACAGGCCACTTAACAGCAGTAGGGAGGTTGGGGATGGCATCAAGCATGAAATTAGAAATGCATGCACTAAAGGCGCAGCAGTTATAATGGGTGACTTCAATCTACATATAGATTGGGTGAACCAAACTGGCAGGGGTGCTGAGGAAGAGGATTTCTTGGAATGTTTGAGAGATGGTTTTCTAAACCAACATGTCGAGGAACCAACGAGAGAACAGGCCATTCTAGACTGGGTATTGAGTAATGAGGAAGGGTTAGTTAGCAGTCTTGTTGTGCGAGGCCCCTTGGGCAAGAGTGATCATAATATGGTAGAGTTCTTCATTAGGATGGAGAGTGACAAAGTCGATACAGAAACAAGTGTTCTGAACTTAAAGAAAGGTAACTTTGAGGGTATGAGGCGTGAATTGTCCAAGATAGACTGGCGAATGATGCTGAAAGGGTTGAAGGTGGACATGCAATGGAAGGCATTTAAAGGTCGCATGGATGTACTACAACAAGTGTTCATCCCAGTTTGGCAAAAGAACAAACCAGGAAAGGTAGTGCATCCGTGGCTAACAAGGGAAATCAAGGATAGTATTAAAACAAAAGATGAAGCATACAGATTAGTCAGAAAAAGTAGCATACCAGAGGACTGGGAGAAATTCAGAGTCCAGCAGAGGAGGACAAAGGGCTTAATTAGGAAAGGGAAAATAGATTATGAGGGAAAACTGGCAAGGAACATAAAAACAGACTGCAAAAGCTTTTATAGATATGTCAAGAGAAAAAGATTAGTTAAGGCAAATGTAGGTCCCTTGCAGTCGGAAACAGGTGAATTGATCATAGGGAACAAGGAGATGGCAGACCAATTGAACAAATACTTTGGTTCTGTCTTCACTAAGGAAGACATAAACCGTCTGCCGGAAATAGCGGGGGACCAGGGGTCTAAAGAGATGGAGGAACTGAGGGAAATCCAGGTTAGTCGGGAAGTGGTGTTAGGTAAATTAAATGGATTAAAGGCAGATAAATCCCCAGGGTCAGATAGGCTGCATCCCAGAGTGCTTAAGGAAGTAGCCTCAGAAATAGTGGATGCAATAGTGATAATTTTTCAAAACTCTTTAGATTCTGGAGTAGTTCCTGAGGACTGGAGGGTAGCTAATGTAATCCCACTTTTTAAAAAGGGAGGGAGAGAGAAAATGGGGAATTATAGACCAGTTAGCCTAACATCGGTAGTGGGGAAAATGCTAGAGTCAGTTATTAAAGATGTGATAGCATTACATTTGGAAAGTGGTGAAATCATCGGACAAAGTCAGCATGGATTTACCAAAGGCAAATCATGTCTGACGAATCTTATAGAATTTTTCGAGGATGTAACTAGTAGAGTGGATAAGGGAGAACCAGTCGATGTGTTATATCTGGACTTTCAGAAGGCCTTCGACAAGGTCCCACATAGGAGATTGGTGTACAAACTTAAAGCACACGGTATTGAGGGTTCAGTGTTGAGGTGGATAGAAAATTGGTTGGCGGACAGGAAGCAAAGAGTAGGAATAAACGGGTCCTTTTCGGAATGGCAGGCAGTGACTAGTGGGGTACCGCAAGGCTCAGTGCTGGGACCCCAGTTATTTACAGTGTATATTAATGATTTGGACGAGGGAATTGAATGCAACATCTCTAAGTTTGCAGATGACACGAAGCTGGGTGGCAGTGTTAGCTGCGAGGAGGATGCTAGGAGGCTGCAGAGTGACTTGGATAGATTAGGCGAGTGGGCAAATGCATGGCAGATGCAATATAATGTGGATAAATGTGAGGTTATCCACTTTAGCGGCAAGAACAGGAAAGCAGAGTATTACCTGAATGGTGACCGATTGGGAGAAGGGGAGATGCAACGTGACCTGGGTGTCATGGTGCACCAGTCATTGAAAGCAAGCATGCAGGTGCAGCAGGCAGTGAAGAAAGCGAATGGTATGTTGGCATTCATAGCAAGAGGATTTGAGTTTAGGAGCAGGGAGGTTCTGCTGCAGTTGTACAGGGCCTTGGTGAGACCGCACCTGGAGTATTGTGTGCAGTTTTGGTCTCTTAACCTGAGGAAAGACATTCTTGCCTTAGAGGGAGTACAGAGAAGGTTCACCAGATTGATCCCTGGGATGGCGGGACTTACATATGAGGAAAGACTAGATAGACTGGGCTTGTACTCGCTGGAATTTAGAAGACTGAGGGGGGATCTTATAGAAACATATAAAATTCTTAAGGGGTTGGAGAGGCTAGATGCGGGAAGATTGTTCCCGATGTTGGGGGAGTCCAGAACCAGGGGTCACAGCTTAAGGATAAGGGGGAAGTCTTTTAGGACCGAGAGATGAGAAAACATTTCTTCACACAGAGAGTGGTGAGTCTGTGGAATTCTCTGCCACAGAAGGTAGTTGAGGCCAGTTCATTGGCTATATTTAAGAGGGAGTTAGATGTGGCCCTTTTTGCTAAAGGGATCAGGGGGTATGGAGAGAAGGCAGGTACAGGCTACTGAGCTGAATGATCAGCCATGATCATATTGAATGGCGGTGCAGGCTCGAAGGGCCGAATGGCCTACTCCTGCACCTATTTTCTATGTTTCTATGTTTCTATGATGCTACCTTCCAGAACTTACTCCAAAGACTCCTTGTTTCTCTGTTGTGACTCATTTTCACCACTCCCTCGGGTATTTTGGGTTGCCAACTTCCTCACTCCCAAATACGGGACAAGGTGACACCACTGCCCTCCCGGCCCGGGCGACTGCCATTGGTGGAGCGGGAGCATGTGGCCGCTGGCTGGGTGAGGTCATGTGGGGCGCGGGGCGGTGACGTCACCCGTTGTACCTTATTTGGGAGTGAGGAAGTTGGCAACCCTAACAATACGGGATAAGGGCGGTCCCGTATGGGACAAAGGAATTTAGCCCAAAATACGGGATGTCCGGCTCATACGGGACAGTTGGCAACTCTAAGAGCATTCCAGGTACCACAGCTCTGGGTAAAGAAGGTCTCCTCACATCTCCTCTGACCCACTTCCCTCTTATCCCACATCAATGTGGGTTTTCTCCGAGATCTTCGGTTTCCTCCCACACTCCAAAGACGTACAGGTATGTAGGTTAATTGGCTGGGTAAATGTAAAAATTGTCCCTAGTGGGTGTAGGATAGTGTTAATGTACGGGGATCGCTGGGTGGCACGGACTTGGTGGGCCGAAAAGGCCTGTTTCCGGCTGTATATATATGATATGATATGATATGATAATGTTCTCTAGTTTCATCCACATTTGATATGAGGACACATATGGGGATATCCGTAACATATTTGATTTTCTGTATCTGTCATGTGATTCATGGTATGGTATGGTATGCCTTAGAAAATCCACAATAAAGGGTGTGTGGTGGTACAGCGGTAGAGTTGCTGTCTCAAAGCGCCAGAGACCCAAGTTCGATCCTGACTATGGGTGCTTGTCTGTACAGAGTTCGTACGTTCTCCCTGTGACATGAGTGGGTTTTCTCCACGATCTCTGGCTTTTTCCTACACTCCAAAGATGTATAGGTTTGTAGGTTAATTGGCTTTGGTAAAATTGTGAAATTGTCCCTGGTGTGTGTAGGATAGTGTTAGTGCACGGGGATCGCTGGTCAGCGTGGACTCGGTGGGCCGAAGGGCCTGTTTCCGCGCTGTATTTCTAAACAAAACGAAACATTTTTTCTCAATCCTTCAGCCCTATTTTCTCAAAATAGCCATCAACTAGGGTTGCCAACTGTCCCGTATTAGCTGGGACATCCTGTATATTGTGCTAAATTGGTTGTCCGATTCGGGACTGTCCTTGTCCCGTATTAGGCCCGGGGTGCACTGTAGGCCCAGGCACTGTAGGCCCGGACACTGGAGGCCCAGACAGAGTAGGCCCAGACACTCTCGGCCCGGACATTCTCGGCCCGGACAGTGTAGACCCGGAGGCCCGAGCGCCGCCTAACGCAGGTTGCGTGGCAACCCGCCTACTGGCCCAAGGGGCTGCCATTGGTGGAGTGGGATCACGTGGCCGCTGGCTGGGTGAGGTCACATGGGGCGTGGGGCAGTGACGTCGTCCCCTTTTGTCCCTTATTTGGAGTGAAAAGGTTGGCAACCCTACCATTAACTGGCAGAAGTATTATATGTGTAAAGAACAGAGGTGGAGGGCAAATCTTTACACAAAGGGTGGCTAGGGGTGATAGGGGCAGGTACGATAGTAACGTTTAAGAGACCTTTTGATCGGCACGTGGATATGCAGGGCATGGCATAATATGGTTCATGTGCAGGCAGATGAGATTAGTTTATCTCCGCATCAAAGGGCGCAACTCTGCCTTCAGGTCTGGAGACAGAGCCCAACACAGCGCAGCAAGGGCTGAGCTGAGGAGGGGCATCAAAGCAGCCAAGGATGACTACAAGAGGGAAATAGAGGACCATCTGACTCAGAACAACCCATGGCAGGTGTGGCAGGGTCGACAGCAGATAACCAACTACAAGGGCAAAACATCTGTGACTCCCAGCGTGGATACCTCCCTGGCAGAGGAACTAAATCGTTTCTTTGCCCGTTTTGAGACTGCAATGCCACACACAGCCATCCTGCCCCCACCGTCTACTACACCCAACACGCTCACTTTACAGGAACACCAAGTGAGACGTGTACTAAAGATGGTGGATCCAAATAAAGCAGTAGGACCTGATGGTAAAATACTGAAAGCTTAGTAAAGTACTTGGTAAAGTACTGAAAGTTTGTGCTGACCAGCTCTCAGGGGTCCTCACAAAGATCTTCAACATCTCCCTGACACAAGCCACCGTCCCATCCTGCTTAAAATCGGCTACTATTATCCCTGTCCCCAAAAAGCCTGCTGTCAGTAGTCTAAATGACTACAGACC
This sequence comes from Rhinoraja longicauda, assembly GCF_053455715.1. Lineage (NCBI taxonomy): Eukaryota > Metazoa > Chordata > Chondrichthyes > Rajiformes > Arhynchobatidae > Rhinoraja > Rhinoraja longicauda. The sequence goes on along the minus strand of NC_135978.1, from coordinate 32,394,181 downwards.
AATAGCCCTTACATCGGTTGTTATGAAATGCTTTGAGAAACTTGTGGCACAACACATCAAAGCCATCCTTCCTCCCAGCTTTGACCCTCATCAGTTTGCCTATCGAGCAAACAGATCTACAGAAGACGCCATGAATACCGCCCTCTACACTGCACTGAGCAACCTAGAGAGCCCGGGGACCTATGTAAGAATGCTCTTCATAGACTACAGCTTGGCATTCAATACGATCATCCCGGGCATACTAGTGGACAAGCTGTATAATAACCTGGGTTTTCCCCCATCCATCTGCGCCTGGATAAGAGATTTCCTCACAAACCGCCCACAATCTGTCAAGATCGGCCCACACAGCTCCTCCACCATTACGCTCAGCACTGGCTCCCCGCAGGGCGGTGTGCTGAGTCCCCTCCTCTATGCTCTGTATACATACGACTGCACTCCTATCCATCCCTCCAATTCAATCATCAACTGTGGTCGGTCTGATCACTGGAGGAGAGGTGTCTGCATACAGCACTGAATACCAGTAAGACAAAAGAAATGGTACTGGACTTTAGGAGACACAGAGCAGTTCCTACCCCACTTCTTATAAATGGGGAGGAAGTGGAGAGGGTCTCCACCTTCAAGTTCCTGGGGACCACCATCTCCCAGGACCTCTCCTGGACTGCAAATACTACAGCGGTAGTTAAAAACTCACAGCAGAGACTGCACTTTTTAAGACTGCTCCGGAAAAACAAACTGAAGGAGAATCTGCTTGTGACCTTCTACCGCTCGACCATTGAGAGCCTACTGGCATACTGCACCATAGTGTGGTATGCTGGCTGCTCAGCTGCAGACCAGAAGGGCCTCCAGAAGGTTATTAAGACAGCAGAGAAAATTATCGGCTGTCCACTGCCTTCTCTGGAGGACATCTCCAGCTCGCGTTGTCTAAACAGGGCCAGAAATATAATTAAGGACAGCGCACACCCAGGATATGAACTGTTTGCTCTCCTGCCCTCTGGGAGGCGCTACAGGAGCCTAAGGGCCAGAACAAACCCACTTAAAAACAGTTTCTTTCCCTGGGCCATAAGAACTGTGCATGGAAATACTTGACTTGATGTGACTCTCACTTTCATTGCACTTTTTAATATATACAGCATCTTAGGTGCAAAACTCATTTATTATTTATTAGTTTTTATTGTTTTTTATTGATATTGGTACTTATTGTGTTGGTTCCTATGTTTGTGCGATTGCTTTTGGAAGATTTGCACTGTCGCACTGTTTCAGATGTAGCACTTCTAATTTCATTGTACCGTTCGTACAATGACAATAAAGGCATATTATTATTATTATTATTATTATTATTATTATTATTATTATTATTATTATTATTATTATTATTATTATTATTATTATTATTATTATTATTATTATTATTATTATTATTATTATTATTATTATTATTATTATTATTAATAATGCATTACATTTATATAGCGCTTTTCAAACACTCAAAGACGCTTTACAGGGATTACTAGAACATAGAGAAGTGAATAAATAGATAAATAAGTAAACGAACAGAAAAAGGAGACAGAAGGTGAGGTGACGGTCAGTGGTTGAAGGCAGTGCTGAACAGGTGAGACTTCAGTGATGTTTTGAATGTGGTGAGTGAGGAGGAGTCTCTGACGGTTTGGGGTAGTGAGTTCCAGAAAGCCCTGTCCCCCCAGGATCTGAGTTTGGTCCGGATGGGTGGGGACAGGAGGTTGGCAGCAGCAGAGCGGAGGGTGCAGGTGGGAGTGTGTCTGTGGAGGAGGTCAGTCAGGTAGGATGGGGCCAGGATATGGAGGGCTTTGTAGGTCATGAGGAGGATTTTGTACTGGATTCTCTGGGGGATGGGGAGCCAGTGGAGTTTGTAAAGAACGGGGGTGATATGGTCACGGATCGGGGAGTGGGTGAGTAGACGGGCAGCGAAGTTTTGAATGTATTGAAGTTTACTGATGATTTTTGAGGGTGAGCCATAGAGGAGGCTGTTGCAGTAGTCCAGACGGGAGGTGATGAAGGCGTGGATGAGGGTTTCTGCAGCTGTGGAGGAGAGGGATGGACGGAGACGGGCAATGTTTTTGAGGTGGAAGAAGGCTGTCTTTGTGATGTGTTTGATGTGTTTGTCGAAGGAGAGGGTTTGATCAAAGATGATTCCAAGATTCCGGATGTGAGGGGAGGTGGATACTGGGAGACCATCAATATTGAGGATGAAGTTTACTATTATTACTATTATTATTACTATTATTACTATTACTATTACTATTATTGTTATTACTATTATTATTATTATTATTATTACTATTATTATTATTATTATTATTATTATTATTATTATTATTATTATTATTATTATTATTATTATTATTATTATTATTATTATTATTATTATTATTATTATTATTATTATTATTATTATTATTATTACTATTATTATGTTTGGCACAGTCACTGTAGGCCAGAGAGCCTGTTCCTGTGATGTACTTACTGTTTCCCTTTGAGAGTGGGGAAGATTCCAACAAGGGGACATAGCTTCAGAATTGAGGGACAAAGGTTTAGGGGTAACATGAGGGGGAACTTCTTTACTCAGAGGGTTGTGGCTGTATGGAATGGGCTTCCGGTGGAAGTGGTGGAGGCTGGCTCGATTTTATTATTTAAGAGTAAATTGGATAGGTATATGGATAGGAGGGGATTGGAGGGTTATGGTCTGAGTGCAGGTAGATGAGACTAGGTCAGGGAGAATGGTCGGCGTGGACTGGTAGGGCCGGACAGGCCTGTTTCCATGCTGTAGTTGTTATATGTTATATGTTATATGTTCTATGTACAGTATTCAATGTTGTGAGAAATATGATGTATGATACAAACCAGTGAGATGTAACTCTCAAAGCTGTGCCTTTATATTTCTTGTATGTTCAGGGACAATATCTTCAATGAAACACAAGGCTCCAAAAGAAATGCTAAAAAGTTTATAATGGTGGTAACAGATGGAAAAATATACGGCGATAATATGACACTATCCGATGTAATCAACTCCCCTAAGATTGCTAAAGTGACCCGGATTGCTGTTGGGGTAAGCTTAATATCAGTTCATGGATGTAAGCCTGTGATTGTCAGTGATTTAGAGTCATAGAGTGATACAGTGTGGAAACAGGCCTTTTGGCCCAACTTGCCCACACCGGCCAACAAATCCCAGCTACACTAATCCCACCTACCCGCGTCTGGTCCATATCCCTCTAAACCTGCCTTAACCATGTATCTGTCTAACGATTTCCTAAATGTTGGCATAGTCCCTGCCTCAACTACCTCCTCTGGCAGCTTGTTCCATACACCCACCACCATTTGTGTGCAAAAGTTACCTCTCAGATTCCTATTAAATCTTTTCCCCTTCACCTTAAACCTATGTCCACTGGTCCTTGATTCACCTCCTCTGGGCAAGAGACTCTGTGCATCCACCCGATCTATTCCTCTCATGATTTTATACACCTCCATAAGATCATCCCTCATCCTCCTGCGCTGCAAGGAATCAAGTCGCGGCCTACTCAACCTCTCCCCATAACTCTGACCCTCGAGCCCATGCAACATCCTTGTAAATCTTCTCGATACCCTTTCCAGCTTGACAGCGTCTTTTCTATGGGTGACATTTCGGGTCAAGACCCTTCTTCAGACTGAAGAAGGGTTCCGACCCATCTTTTTTTCCAGAGATACTGCCTGGCCCGCTGAGTTACTCCAGCACTTTGTGTTCATCACTGGTGTAAGTCAGCATCTGCAGTTCCTTGTTTCTCCATTCTACCATAATTGGGTTATTTTGTTTTCCCCAAAGGTTGGTGAGAGCTTTAACAACCAAAAAGCATTGGATGAGCTGAAGCTAATTGCCACCGATCCAGATGAAAAACATCTGTTCCAAGTGGAAAACTATGCTGCTTTAGATGGTCTGCTGGGAGATCTGGAAAAAAATATAGTTGGAATTGAAGGTATATATTTATTTGTACTTTATTCTGAACTGGTCAAACAGGCATCAAATGAATTGCCCATCATAAATTATCAACTATTTTAATCAACTGTCATAAAACAACACGGAGGCTGTATGGAGTTGGTAAGGTCTCCGCCTGACCGCATAGGTTTTCTCCTCACACATTCCAAAGTTGTTTAGGTTTGTAGGTTAATTGGCTTGGTGTAAATGTAACATTGTCCCTAGTGTGTGTAAGGTAGTGTTAATGTGCAGGGATACATTCATAGATACATATAAAATGAGTAGGAAGGGACGAGTGGACCAAGGAGTTACGGAGGGAGCGGTCTCTGCGGAACGCAGAAAGGGGAGGGGATGGGAAGATGTGGCCAGTAATGGGGCCAGTAGAGACCGTTCCCTCCGTAACTCCCTGGTCCACTCGTCCCTTCCTACCCAAACCACCCCATCCCCGGGCACTTTTCCCTGCAACCGCAGGAGATGCAACACCTGTCCCTTTACCTCCCCCCTCAACTCCATCCAAGGATCCAAACAGTCTTTCCAGGTGAGACAGAGGTTCACCTGCACCTCCTCCAACCTCATCTATTGCGTCCGCTGCTCTAGATGTCAACTTTTTTACATCGGCGAAACTAAACGCAGGCTCGGTGATCGTTTCGCTCAACACCTTCACTCAGTCCGCCTTAACCAACCTGATCTCCCGGTGGCTGAGCACTTCAACTCCCACTCCCAGTCTGACCTTTCTGTCATGGGCGTCCTCCAGTGCCATAGTGAGGCCCACCGGAAATTGGAGGAACAGCACCTCATATTTCGCTTGGGCAGCTTACAGCCCAGCGGTATGAACATGAACTTCTCCAACTTTAGATAGTTCCTTTGTCCCTCTCTTCCCTTCCCCCTTCCCAGATCTCCCACTGTCTTCCTGTCTCCACCTATATCCTTCCTTTGTCCCGCCCCCCTGACATCAGTCTGAAGAAGGGTCTCGACCCGAAACGTCGCCCATTCCTTCTCTCCTGAGATGCTGCCTGACCTGCTGAGTTACTCCAGCATTTTGTGAATAAATACCTTCGATTTGTACCAGCATCTGCAGTTATTTTCTTGCTCCACTCATTACTGTAGCTAATGTAAACACGCTATTGAACAAAAGAGACACATACAGTAAAAGCGCTGCATTCGCTGTAAGGCAGCAACTCTACCACTGCACCACCGTGACGCTCTCTAGTGTAGGACATTTCCACACTGGAGAAAGGTTCTGACTGTTTATCCTTCCATGCCTTTCATCATTTTATCTTCTTAAAGCAAGTCTCCCCCCAAACTCCAATGCTCAGAGAAAACACCACTCTAACCATTTCTTGTAGCTGAAACCCTCTCATCCAGGCATCATTCTGTTAAACCTCCTCTGCAACCTTTCAAAAAGTCTCCACATCCTTCCTGTAATGGGCCGACCAGAACAGCACGCAATACTCCAAAAGCAGCCGAACCAAAGGCTTGCAGAGCTGCATCATTACTTCCTGACTCTTGTACTCAATATTATACTTATGTAGCAATGAAGGCAAACATACCATAGACTTCTTTAGCACTCTATCTAATGCTGCTACTTTCACTGAGCTATGAATTTGGACTCCAAGATCCCTCTGCACATCAGTGCTGTTAAGGGTCTTGCCATTAACTGTACACTCTCCCCTTGCATTTAACCTCACAAAGTGCAACACCTCACACTTGTTCAGTTTAAATTCCATCTACCTATCATCTAATCAGGGCAGCATTCTCTCCAAAGCCCCCACATCCTTCCTGCAGCAGAGCACGCAGAACTTGGGGCTTGCGGTAGAGTTGGTGCCAGATGGTGCAGCGGTAGAGTTGCTGTCTTCCAGCTCCAGAGACTTGGGTCTCTGACTGCGGGTGCTGTCTGTACAGAGTTTGTACGTTCTCCCTGTGACCGCTTGGGTTTTTCTCCGGGTGCTCCGGTTTCCTCCCACACTCCAAAGACACGCAGGTTTGCAGGTTGATTGGCTTCTGTAAATTGTCCCTAGTGTTTAGGATATAACTAGTGTACGGTATGGACTTGGTGGGCCGAAGGGCCCATTTCCACACTATATCTCAAAACTAAACTAAATTAAACTAAATTGCACACAATACTGCCAAAGCAGACAAACCAAAGTTTTATGAAGCTGCATGAAAATATGGTATTGGAACACAAGATCAATCATGATCTAGTGCCACAACCAGAGAGCAGTCCTGAACTACCATCTACCCTACTGGTGACGCCCGGACTATCCATGATCAGACTGTGCTGGCTTTAACTTGCGCTAAACATTATTCCCTTATCATGTACCTGTACTGTAATATTACTGTAAATGGCTTGATTGTAATCATGTATTGTCTTTCCGCTGAGTGAATAGCACGCAACAAAAGCTTATCACTGTACCTCGGTACACGTGACAATAAACTAACCTAAAGTAAATCATATTGAATGGCAGTAAGATTGAAAGCCAAATAGCCGTGCATTCGTTTTCTGTCGTTTTCTGCTCACTGGTCACATTTATCCTCTTTTTATTCCTTACTTGAACAGGTACCCAAGGACCAAACATTAGCGCCTTTCATCTCGAGCTGGCACAGATTGGATTCAGTGCAGATTACTCCAGTGATGTAAGATTTTATTATGCTTTTATGAAATTTTTGATGTCATCTCATTGAAAAAGGATAAGATGGGCAAATGGGCTGAGGAATGGTTCGAATCATGGTTAGAATACAGCAGGGAAACAGGCCCTGGGACTAGCTTAGATGTGGCATCTTGGTCGATATGGAAACGTCGGGCCAAAGGTCCTGCTTCTGTCTTGTATCACTCTGCAACTATCACATTTATATGTTGCAATTGTAAATATTAAGGTATATATATGAATGAAAAAGACTTGTGGTCCATGAGTGGCTTAGATATATTTGCCAATTTTACTTAACTTTGTCAAATTTATCGTATGTAGTTTTATTTTACTCTCCAAATTTAGCAACAGCACAACAGGCACAGCCATATTTGCTGTAGGAAGAACAATGTTCTCAGTGCAGGAACCAAACTATTGGAGGAACTCAGCATCTGTGTAATCATGTTCATAAATGTTCATAAGTGATTGGAGCAAAATTAGGCCATTCGGCCTATCAAGTCCACTCCACCATTCAATCATGGCTGAATTATCTTTCCCTCCTAACCCCACTCTCCTGTCTTCTCCCCATAACTCCTGACACCCGTACTAATCAAGAATCTATCAATCTCTGCATTAAAAATATCCATTGACTTAGGCTCCACAGGCTTCAGTGGCCACGAATTGCACAGATTCACACTCCGACTAAAGAAATGCCTCCTCATCTCCACATAGGGGCGGTTTGGTTTCATGCTCTCCAATTTCTATTGTTGGAGCTAATACTACAACTTCCCTTCACTTCCACCACTCTGGTGTGAACAGGCAGAGCAGCTAATTTCATCTTTGTCTAGTATTATATTAATTTATGTGGACACATAGAAACATGGAAACATACAAAATAGGTGCAGGAGGAGGCCATTAGGCCCTTTGAGCCAGCACCACCATTCATTGTGATCATGGCTGATCATCCACAATAAGTAACCCGTGCCTGCCTTCTCCCCATACCCCTTGATTCCACTAGCCCCTAGAGCTCTATCTAACTATAGCTAAATAGCTATATAGCACCATAGCTAAAATCAAACCATTCCTCCAATTTGACGATCTGGAAAAAATCATCCACGCATTTATTTCCTCTCGCCTGGACTACTGCAATTCCCTATACACTGGGATCAGCCAATCATTCGTGTCTCACCTGCAATTGGTCCAAAATGCCGCAGCAAGACTCCTGACGGGTACCCGTAAAAGGGACCACATCACCCCGATTCTGGCCTCTCTCCACTGGCTCCCAGTACGGTACAGAATCATATATATTAATGATTTGGAAGAGGGAATTAGAACCTGCACGCTTTCTTTCAGTGACTGGTGTACAAGGACACCCAGGTCTCGCTGCACCTCCCCCTTACCTAACCTAACTCCATTGAGATAATAATCTGCCTCCTTGATTTTGCCACCAAAGTGGATAACCTCACATTTATCTATATTATACTGCACCTGCCCACTCACTCAACCTGTCCAGGTCACCCTGCAACTTCCTAACATCCTCTTCACAGTTCACACTGCCACCCAGCTTTGTGTCATCTGCAAACTTGCTGGTGTTACTTCTAATTCCATCATCCAAATCATTAATATATATTGTAAGTAGTTGCGGCTCCAACACCGAGCCTTGTGGCACTCTACTCGCCACTGCCTGCCATACTGAAAAGGACCCGTTTATTCCTACTCTTTTCTTCCTGTCTGCCAACCAATTCTCTATCCATGTCAACACCCTACCCCCAAGACCATGTGCTCTAATTTTACTCACCAACCTCCTGTGTTGGACCTTATCAAAGGCTTTCTGAAAGTCTAGATACACTACATCCACTGGCTCTCCTTCATCCATTTTACTTGTCTCATCCTCAAAAAATTCCAAAAGATTAGTCAAGCAGGATTTCCCCTTCATAAATCCATGCTGACTTGGACCATTCCTTTTACTGCTATCCAAATGCGCCGTTATTACCTCTTTAATAATTGACTCCAGCATTTTCCCCACCACTGATGTCAGGCTAACTAGTCTGTAATTCCCCATTTTCTCTCTCGCTCTTTTCTTGAAAAGTGGGATAACATTAGCTACCCTCCAATCCACAGGAACTGATCCTGAATCTATTGAACATTGGGAAATGATCACCAATGCGTCCACGATTTCTAGAGCCACCTCCCTGAGTACCCTGGGATGCAGAACATCAGGCCCTGGGGATTTATCAGCCTTCAGTCCCATCAGTCTACCCAATACTATTTCTCACCTAATGCAAATTTCTTTCAGTTCCTCTGTCTCCCTAGATCCTCTGTCCTCTAGTACATCTGGGAGATTGTTTGTGTCTTCCTTAGTGAAGACAGATCCGAAGTACCTGTTCAACTCTTCTGCCATTTCCTTTTTTTCCCATAATAATTTCACCCGTTTCTGCCTTCAAGGGACCCACATTTGTCTTTACTAATGTTTGTCCTGCTGATTTGGGTAGGGAGGCGGCTGGGGCTCTTCCCCATAGTCATCTCTCCTCCATTTCCATGGCAGGTTGTCTGATTGCCCTGCGTTATGGTCCACACAATAATCACCTGCCACATCCTTACAGGGCAATATCTTACTTGGTGCTGTGGGAGCCTATGATTGGACTGGAGGAGTAATGATGTACAACATAAAGAATGGAACAACACAGTTTCTAAATGAATCCAAACGCACACCTTCAGCTGCTTATGGCTACCTTGGTAAGTAACGTTTCATTAACTTGTAGAATATAACTTGTAGAATATTTAACTTGTAGAATATTTATTGTCATTACATTGTGTTCAAGTACTGCACTTCAAACAAACAATAAATCTATATCAAATGTCCACATGTCATAACAAGAAGTGATTTCAGACGGGTATTCTCTGAGCACTGTGTATCTTTTTGAATATTTCTTCGCTTCTTAGTTTATCAAGAACTCCAACAGCACATAACAGCTTAATTACTCAGTGTAACTGAGCTTTGGGTAGCACCGACCATTTTTGTGAAACTCTTTCAGCGAAATTACGATTCAAAAATATCTATTGTATTCGTACTATAAATACTGTACAGCCTGTTTGTGGCATCACTAAATGTATGGTCTGATGGCGGAAAAGTCATCTGAACTACACCCCAGGGTTCTGAATAGGGTTGCCAACTTTCTCACTCCCAAATAAGGGACAAAAGGTGACGTCATCGCCCACGCGCCATGTGACCTTACCCAGCCAGCGGCCACGTGCTCCCGCTCCACTAACGGCGGCCGCCCGGGCCGGGAGGCGAGTTGCTACACAACCTCCGTTAGGCGAACGCACTTGGCCCTGCTCCCCGCACAGTGTCCGGGCCTACAGTGGCCCCCGGGCCTACAGTGATCGGGCCTACAGTGTCCGGGCCTACAGTGTCTGGGCCTACAGTGTCTGGGCCTGCAGTGCCCCCTGGGCCTAATACGGGACAAGGGCGGTCCCGTACGGGACAAATCAATTTAGCCCAAAATACGGGATGTCCCGGCTAATATGGGGTAGTTGGCAATCCTAGTTCTGAAAGAGGTGGCTTTAGAGATTATGGAGGCATTAGTAGTGATCTTTAAAGAATCGCTAGAATCAGCAATGGTTCCAGAGGACTGGAAAATTGCAAATGTTACTCCACTGTTCAAGAGGGGGGCGAGGCCAAAGAGGGGAATCTGCAGGCCGGTTAACCTGACTTCAGTGGTTGGTATGATTTTGCAGTCCTTTATTAAGGATGTGGTTTCCAAGTGCTCAGAGCACATGACAACATGGGCTGGTCAGCAAGGTTTTGTGAAGGGGAGATCTTGCCTGACAAGTTGTTGGAATTCTTTGAGGAAGGAAATAGCAAGATGTACAAAGCAGAGTCAGTAGATATTGTTTACTTGAATTTTCAGTAGGCATAGAAACATAGAAACATAGAAAACATAGGGGCGGCACGGTAGCGCAGCGGTAGAGTTGCTGCTTTACAGCGAATGCAGTGCCGGAGACTCGGGTTCGATCCTGACTACGGGTGCTGTACTGTAAGGAGTTTGTACGTTCTCCCCGTGACCTGCGTGGGTTTTCTCCGAGATCTTCGGTTTCCTCCCACACTCCAAAGACGTACAGGTATGTAGGTTAATTGACTGGGTAAATGTAAAAATTGTCCCTAGTGTGAGTAGGATAGTGTTAATGTGCGGGGATCACTGGGCGGTGCGGACTTGGTGGGCCGAAAAGGCCTGTTTCCTGCGCTGTATCTGAAATATGAAAAAAATTAAAAATAAATATAAAATAGAAAATAGGTGCAGGAGTAGGCCATTCGACCCTTCGAGCCTGCACCGCCATTCAATATTGTCATGGCTGACCAGGCCTTTGATAAGGTGCTAAGCAAGATGGGAGCACGTGGTTTAGTTTAGTTTAGAGATACAGTGCGGAAACGGGGCTGTCGGCCCACCGGGTCCTCGCCGACCAGCGATCCCCGCATATTAACACTATCCTACACCCACTTGGGGCAATGTTTACGTTTACCTAGCCAATTAACCTACAAACCATTTACGTCTTTGGAGTGTGCATTAATTTCAGATTTCCAGAATTATCAGAATTTTCTTCTGATCCTAGTCGTAAGGGCGGCACGGTGGCGCAACAGTAGAATTGCCGCCTTATAGCGCTAGGGGCCCATGATCGATCCTGACTATGGGCACTGTCTGTACGGAGTTTATACTGTGTACCTGTGTCTGTGTGGGTTTTCTCTGGTGCTCATGTTTCCTCCCACACTCCAAAAACGTACAGGTTTGTAGGTGAATTGGCTTCTCTAAATTGTCCCGACTGTGTGTAGAACTGGTGTTAGTGTGCCGGGATTAGTGTGTTAGTGTGCTGAGATTAGTGTGTTAGTGTGCCGGGATTGCTGGCGCTGGTAGGCAGTGGCTCTACTGCTGCACCACTGTGCTGTCCATTCTATTGACTCTATTGATGTCTTTTTTCTATCTGGCAGGGTACAGTGTGACTGGTGCACGAGGAAATAATGCACAACACCTTTACATTGCTGGGGCTCCTCGACGCAACCAGACAGGCCAGGTCATCGTGTTTGAGGCTGGAACACCTGTCAAAATAAAGCAATATCTTTCAGGGCAACAGGTTAGTCCACTCCTGGAGCTAGAGCTCAATTCATCAACATGTTGGTGATAAGGTTCAATAACTGGGACGGTGGTGCAGCGGGTAGAGCTGCTGCCTCACAGCGCCACAGACCCGGGTTCCATCCTGACTGCGGGCGCCGTCTGTACGGAGTTTGTACGTTCTCCCCGTGACCTGCGTGGGTTTTCTCCGGGTGCTCCGGTTTCCCCCCTCACTCCAAAGACATGCAGGTTTGTAGGCTGATTGGCTTGGTATCAATGTAAATTGTTCCTGGTGTGTGTAGGATAGAGTTAATGTGCGGGGATCGCTAGTCGGTGCCGACCAGAAGGCCCTGTTTCCGCGCTGTATCTCTAATTTAAAAAGTAAACTGAATTTCTCTTTTTTAGCTGGGATCGTACTATGGCTCGGTGTTGTGCCCTGTTGACTTAAATGGGGACTTTGTCACAGATCTTCTGCTGGTGGGTGCTCCATTCTTTCACGTGCATGGGGAGGAAGGCATGGTTTACGTGTACCACCTGAATGAAAAGGTACAAAACTGGGGTTCACAGAATTACAATGGCTATGTCACAGAGCAAGATGTTTTGGCTCGCTTAAAATGCTGCTAATATCATCAGAGCACAAAAAATGGGTTGGCAGGAGGGAACTTGAGGGCAAATGTTGTACTTAAAGAAATTAAGATTAGTAGACAGGTGCACAGCAAGGATAGAGGGGACACTGGCAAGGATAGAGGGGACACTGGTGGTTTAGTTCAGTTAAATGTAGTTTATTGTCACATGTACCGAGGTTCAGTGTACAAGCTAACCAGTCAGTGGAAAGACTGCACACGATTACAATCGAGACATTTACATTGGATAGATCGGGAATAACATTTAGTGCAAGGTAAAGCCAGTAAAGTCCGATCAAAGGTAGTCCGAGAGTCACCAATGAGGTAGATAGTAGTTCAGCACTGCTCTCTGGTTGTGGTGGGATGGTTCAGAAACTGTCCCTGAATCTGGAGGTGTGTGTTTTCACACTTTTGCCTGATGGGAGAGGGGAGAAGAGGGAGTGGCCAGGCTGTGACTCGCCCTTGATTATGCTGCTGGCCTTGCCAACAGGTTTAAATGATTTAAATGGAGTCAGTAGTAGGGAGGTTGGTTTGTGTGATGGTCTGGGCTGCATCCACAATTCACTGCAATTTCCTGGTAACGAGAATGGAGTGATAAAAGGTGGAGATAGACACAAAATGCTGGAGTAACTCAGCGGGACAGGCAGCATCGCTGGGGACGAGGAAAGGGTGACGTTTCGGGTCGAGACCCTTCTTCAGATGGGTCTGAATAAGGTGGGGAGTTATTTCTGCAGTTAGCCTATGGCCAGTGGTGTATCACAGAGATGGGTATTGGTATCTCATTGGTTATACAGTAACACTTAGATGTAGGAAATATGATTTGTAAGTTTGCAACTGGCAGGAAATAAACAGAGGGTGGTGAGTGCATGAGGTGCACTACCAGGGGTGGTGGTGAAGGCAAATGTCATCGTGGCATTTATACATTTTTGGATAGCCGTATGGTAGGACAAATGTTTTATTCACAAAATGCTGGAGTAGCTCAGCAGGTCAGGCAGCATCTCGGGAGCATAATTGAATGGCTTGATGGGCCAAATGGCCTAATCCTACCACTTATGACCTTATGACAAGAGTCATTGGGTCACACAGCATGGAAACAGGCCCTTTGGACTAACTTGTCCATGCAAACTAAGATGTCCCACATAAGCGAGCCCCATTTGTTCGCGTGGCCCATATCCCCCTAAACCTCTCCTATCCATTACCTGTCAAAGTGACTTTTAAATACTATCAATTTGGGTATGATATCAGGAAAATGCTGCAAATCATTACAAATGAAATGAAAACTGGACAGGTAAAACCATGAATTGAATGAGGCAGTGCCAATTTAGTTTTATGAAGGGAAATAATTGCCCTGATGGTGACATCCTCAATGTCCTCCAAGGAATGAGCAAGCAGAATGGGCCTATCATCTCTAAGTTATCATAAAATGCTGGTGTAACTCAGCAGGTCAGGCGAGGAGGTCAGGAGAGAGGGAATGGGTGACGTTTCGGGTCGAGACCCTTCTACAGACTGATGTCAGGGGGGGCGGGACAAAGGAAGGATATAGGTGGAGACAGGATGATAGAGGGAGATCTGGGAAGGAGGAGGGGAAGAGAGGGACAGAGGAACTATCTAAAGTTGGAGAAGTCGATGTTCATACCACTGGGCTGCAAACTGCCCAGGCGAAATATGAGGTGCTGTTCCTCCAATTTCCGGTGGGCCTCACTATGGCACTGGAGGAGGCCCATGACAGAAAGGTCAGACTGGGAATGGGAGGGGGACCCAAACAGTCTTTCCTGTCTCCACCTATATCCTTCCTTTGTCCCGCCCCCCTGACATCAGTCTGAAGAAGGGTCTCGACCCGAAACGTCACCCATTCCTTCTCTCCCGAGATGCTGTCTGACCTGCTGAGTTACTCCAGCATTTTGTGTCTCGTCTGTTCCTGTGCTGCACTGTTCTATGGTGGTGTCGTGGATAATATCGAGGATAGTCTGAGACTGCAGAAAGATACTGGTAAGTTTATCAGAGCAAAATGGAAGGAATTGAATCCCAGAAAGTGTGAAGTGATGCTTTTTTGGCATTAAATAAACGTCAGACATGCACAAAGGTTGGCGTGGCCCCCAAGGAATATTGAGAAATAGAATAAATTGGTGAGCAGAAAATATAACCCACTCTCTTTGTGGCCTCAGCAGTGTTTAAAGAACTGGAGGTGACAGTGTTTCCTTGTCTTCACAAAACCCCAACCTTTCATACATTTTATTTTAATTTAACAGGGTATCTTTGATGATGAGATGAGCTTGACTGGGGTCGGCAGTGCTTCCAATGCCAGGTTTGGGTTTGCCATCGTAAACATAGGTGACGTTAACAAAGATGGATACAATGATGTAGCTATTGGAGCTCCATTGGAAGAAGACCATGGTGGCAGCATCTACATCTTCAATGGGAAAATGGATGGCATCCAAAATACCTATTCCCAGGTGAGGTTACCTGTAGGAGGCTCATTGTGGTTTGTAGTGTCCAGGTTCTCAAGTCTCTCTGTGCCTACCTTGAAGAACGATCTTCAAAAGTGGTCAAACGTAGACACATAGTGATGGAGTAACTCAGATAGGTGAAGCTTTGTGTTGGGAACCTTCTTCAGACTGATTGTAGGGGCGTGTGGGGTGGAGGAGAAAGCAGGGAGAGAGGAAGGACAGAACAAAACCTGGCAGGTAATAGGTTGATGCGGGAGAGGGAGGGGGCGAGGGTTGATAGGGAGATGGTGGACAAAGGCCAGAGATGAAAAGACAGAAGGTGAGAGACAAAAGGATTGAAATGTTGTGAATAGTGAGGCAAGAGGAAGGAATACAGGTGGAAGGGGAGGGGGGGGGGGGGGGAGACACAGGTTCAAGTCCAGGTGAGGCACAGGGGAGAGAAGGGGTTGGAAAGAATGGGGGAGGGGGGGGCGTTTTGTAGTTGCCTAAAATTAGAGAATTCAGTGTTCATACTAATGGGTTGTGAGCTACCCAAGTTGAATGTGAGGTGCTGTGCGTCCAGTTTGCATGTGGCCTCACTCTAGCAATGAAGGAGGCCCAGGCCAGAAAGGTCAGCATGGGAACAGGTAGAGGATGGTAAAAAGTAACCATTCCAAGTTTGGGAATGGTTACTCCATCATTTTGCGTCTTTTTTTTGTAAACCAGCATCTGCAGTTCCTTGTTTCTCCACAAAAACGGTCACCCCCACCTTTCAAATCTCTCACCGCACTGAAGCGTGTGACTTAGGGTTGCCAACTTCCTCGCTCCCCAATAAGGGACAAAGGGTGATGTCGCGCCCCACATGACCTCACCCAGTCAGGGCCGCCATTGGTGGAGCGGGAGCACGTGGCTGCTGGCTGGGTGAGGTCATGTGGGGGCGCGGGGCTGTGACGTCACCCATTGTCCCTTATTTGGGAGTGAGGAAGTTGGCAACCCTACTAATACGGGACAAGGGCGTTAGTCCCGTACGGCACAAACTAACACAGCCCAAAATACGGGATGTCTCGGCTAATGCGGGATAGTTGGCAACCCTAGTATGACTATAATAATGTAATGAACAGGAATTTTGTTCCACATGATGGGCAATGAAATTTTAGTGGAGACGGCGAAATCTTAGAAGGAAGATGGTGTCCTCAAATTTACAAACCCCAATGTATATAGTCACCTTTGTGTTGGAAGGAACTGTAGATGCTGGTTTCTAACTTCATCGACTGTATCCGTTGGTCAAGGTGTGGACTCTTATACATCGACGAGAGGAAAAGCAGTCTGGCCGATCGTTTCGCTGAACACCTTCGCTCGGTCTGCCTGGACCTACCTGATCTCCCGGTTACCAAACACTTTAATTCCCCTCCCATTCCCACACTGACCTTTCTGTCCTCGGTCTCCTCCATTGTCAGAGTGAGGCCAAATGCAAATTGGAGGAACAGCACCTCATAATTTTGCTTGGGCAGCTTACAGCCCAGTGGTATGAATATTGATTTCTCTAACTTCAAATAACCCTGGCATCCCCTCTCTCTCCGTCCCTCCCCCACCCACGTCATTGTACTAGGTTCAAAGTTGTCTTGTTGAGGTTCATTGTCTGTAACTCATTTTCACCTAGCCCACAGCTAACAATGGCCTGTTTCCTCAATCATCGTTACTTTTTTGCATATCTTTCATTCATTTGTTCTATATCTCCTTATATCAGCGGCTATTCCCAATCTATTATTACTCCCAAAGTGACTGATTATTGTGGCTTGTTCTGTAGGAAAATAACTGCAGATGCTGGTTCAAATCGAAGGTATCACAAAATGCTGGAGTAACTCAGCAGGCCGGGCAGCATCTCAGGAGAGAAAGAATGGGTGACGTTTCAGGTCGAGACCCTTCTTCAGACTTGATTTCTTTACTCTGTCACTGTGTAGGATATGGAGTATCTTGTCCAAGGGGCTCCTTTCATTCAGGTCAACATGATCTGACTCGCTCAACAATGACCCAGGAGGCCCGAGAGGAAAATGCCATAGAAACATAGACAATAGGTGCAGGAGGAGGCCATTCGGCCCTTTTGAGCCTATACGCACCACCATTCATTGTGATCATGGCTGATCATACTTACCTATTCATTGTGATCATGGCTGATCATACTTACCTATGTCCTCGTTCCTGGCACTCTCTATATTAAATATACTCCCATCATCTGATGGCACCCTCACCTCTGATCTTCATTCCCACCATTCAGTGTTAGTTTAGTCTAGAGACACAGTGCGGAAACAGGCTCTTTGGCCCACTGAGTCCTTGCCGACCAGCGATCCCCGCACACTAACACCATCCTACACACACCAGGGACAATTTACAATTATACCAAGCCAATTAACCTACAACCCTGCACGTCTTTGGAGTGTGGGAGGAAGCCGGAGCACCCGGAGAAAACCCACGCAGGTCATGGGGAGAACGTAAAAACTGTGTACAGACAGCACCTGTAGTCAGGACCAAACGTGGGATGTGGCCTAATAAGGCAGCAACTCCACTGCCCTCAACACTGAAGCTGGAGGACCAAGAGGCCCCCACGTCCTTTTCCGCCCACTCTACTCCTGAACATCACCTATTATCTGGTGGCTCCCTCACCTCTGATCTTCATTCCCACCATTCAGATCTTGCAGTCTCCCACTCTAGCTGATCTTCCAGCCTCCCGTTCCACCTGTGCATCCCAATAATATTGATGCAGGCCCGTTCACCATGCCCCATCACCGTAATAATATTGGTGCATTCCCAATCTCTCGACAACAGTGTCCCCTCTCCAACCCACAGTTTAAGAATAAGGGGTAGGCCATTTAGAACGGAGATGAGGAAGACATTTTTCACCCAGAGAGTTGTGAAGCTGTGGAATTCTCTGCCTCAGAAGGCAGTGGAGGCCAATTCTCTGGATACTTTCAAGAGAGAGTTAGATAAGCTCGTAAAGACAGCGGAGTCAAGGGATATGAGGAGAAGGCAGGAACAGGGATTGTGGATGATCAGCCATAAAGACAATGATAAAGCAAATAATACATCCTCAATGTTTCATCCTCACTCAAAGCAAGGTTGGGTTTGGTGTCGACGAAGACGTCTTGTTGAGGATACATAGGTTTGTACATGAAAGAACGGCAGATGCTGGTTTAAATCGAAGGTAGAGACAAAATGCTGGAGTAACTCAGCGGGACAGGCAGCATCTCTGGAGAGAAGGAATGGACGATGATTCGGGTCTGAAGAAGGGTCTTAACCCATTCCTTCTCTCCAGAGATGCTGCCTGTCCCTCTGAGTCACTCCAGCATTTTTATGTCTACCTTAGGTTTGTATATAATGGATATATTCATAAGTTGTAGTGGCAGAATAAGGCCATTCGGTCCTTCAAATCTACTCCACCATTCAATCATGGCTGATCTATCTTTCCCTCTTAACCCCATTCTCTTGCCTTCTCCCCATAACCCCTGACACATACTAATGAATCCGACATTGTGGAAAAAGGGGGGATGCAAATGTTCAGGAAATATTTTAATTCCCTGCCTCTTCTGATGCACATATTCCTCTTTGTGTCGTTTAGCGAATACAGGGGAAGGATGTGATGAGTGGTCTTCAGTACTTTGGGCAATCAATAGATGGAGCTTCAGATGTGGATGGAGATGGGCTTCTTGATATTACAGTCAGTGCCAAAGACAATGTTGTGGTGCTCAGGTATGTTGAACATAATACTTTGTGACAAATCGTTTGGATCCCCTGCTGAAATGGTTTGCTTTGCTTTTTTTATGCCGACAATTGCCTTTATTATATTACTCGCTGGAGTTTAGAAGGATGAGGGGGTCGTCTTTGAGACAAGACAAAGAACCAAACAAAGACTTGGAATGAGGAATTGTGTTCAGTTCTGGGCACCATGTTATAGGAAAGATGTTGTCAAGCTGGAAAGGGCACAGAGAAGATTTACGCGGATGTTGCCAGAACTAGAGGGTTTGAGCTATAGGGAGAGGTTGAGCAGGCTGGGACTCTGTGCCTTGGAGCGCAGGAGGATGAGGGATGATCTTATAGAGATGTATAAGATCAAGAGAGGAATAGATCGGGTAGATGCACAGAGTCTCTTGCCCAGAGTGGGTGAATTGAGGACCAGATGACATAGGTTTAAGGTGAAGGGCAAAAGATTTGATAGGAATCTGAGGGGTAACTTTTCCACACAAAGGGTGGTAGATGTATGGAACAAGCTGCCAGAGGAGGTAGTTGAGGCAGGGACTATCCCAACATTTAAGGACTAGTTAGACAGGTACATGGATAGGACAGGTTTGGAGGGATATGGACCAAATGCTGGCAGGTAGGACTACTGTAGATGGGACATGTTGGCCGGTGTGGGCAAGTTGGGCCGAAGGGCCTGTTTCCACACTGTATCACTCTATGACTCTAGAAGAAGACTCACAGTACTGTGCTGGAGGCAGTCGCCAGCTCTCCTCAGTTCAGCTTTTAACACAATAGTCCCCACCAGACTGGCTGAGAAGCTGCTGGAACTGGGGCTTAGCACCCCTCTGTGTGCCTGGGTCCTGGACTTTCTCACCGCCAGGTCCCAAGTGGTCAGGATGGGGGAACACACATCTAGCTCCCTCACCATGAACATAGGATCCCCCAGGGTTGCGTCCTTAGCCCCCTACTGTACTCCCTGTACACACATGACTGTGTGGCCAGGTTCAGCTCCAACTCCATCATCAAGTTTGCTGATGACACTGTGGTGGTGGGCCGGATCTCCAACAACGATGAGAAGGCCTACCGGGAGGAGGTGGCTGATCTGGCACTCTGGTGTCAGGACAATAGCCTCCTCTTGAATGTCACTAAAACTAAGGAGCTGATTGTGGACTTTAGAAGGGCTAAACATCCAAGGGCATACACGCCACTGGAGATAAATGGGATTACTGTGGATAGGGTGAGCAGTTTTAAATACCTGGGATTCCACATCACAGAGGATCTGACATGGACAACACACATTGCCGCACTGGTGGGTAAGGCAAAGCAGTGCCTTTACCACCTTAGACAGCTGAGGAAATTCAGAGTGTCTCTGAGGATCCTTCATTGCTTCTACTCTGGGGCTGTAGAGAGCATCCTGTCCGGCAACATTACAGTCTGGTTTGGGAACAGCTCTGCCCAGGACAGGAAGGCCCTGCAGAGAGTAGTGCGTTCGGCAGAACGCACCATGGGAACTACACTTGCCCCCCCTGCAGGACCTATACATCAGGAGGTGCAGATCCAGAGCATGCAAGATTATGAGGGACCCCTACCACCCCAGCAACGGACTGTTCCAGATGCTACGGTCAGGCAAACGCCTCCGCTGTCACGCTGTGAAAACGGAGAGGGTGAGACGGAGTTTCTTCCCACAGGCCATCAGGACTATTAACTTTTATAACTCCAGGGACTAAATTTTGTCTTCTCTATATTAACTTTATTAACTTTATTTATATGCTGTAACTGTAATTCTTTTTTGTGCACAATCCGCAGGCATTGCCACTTTCATTTCACTGCACATCGTGTATGTGCATGTGACAAATAAACTTGACTTGACTTGACTTGACTTACCTACCCCTTGATCATGACCTCACAGGCGAATACCAGGCCATCATCTTGCAGGCTGTTTCAAACCTCATCACCTAGGGCCATCTTCCCTCTACAGCCTCCAACCAAATCATTTTCCAGCCCCACACTGTTATCATTTCAAGAGGACTTGTCTACAAAAACTGGGATGTAATCCTGAGGCTCTATAAGGCGCTGGTAGGGCTGCATTTGGAATATTGTGAGCAATTTTGGGCACCATATCTGAGGAAGGATGTGCTGGCTCTGGAGAGGATCCAGAGGAGGTTTACAAGAATGATCCCAGGAATGAGTAGGTTAACCCATGATGAGCGTTTGTCGGCACTGGGCCTGTACTAGCTGGAGTTTAGAAGAATGAGAGGGGACCTAATTGAAACATAGAATAGTGAAAGGCTTGGATAGAGTGGATGTGGCGAGGATGTTTCCACCAGTGGGAGAGTCTTGGACTAGAGGTCATAGCCTTAGAATTAAAGGATGTTCTTTTAGGAAGGAGATGAGGAGAAATTTCTTTAGTCAGAGGGTGGTGAATCTGTGGAATTCTTTGCCACAGAAGGCTGTGGAGTCCAAGTCAATGGATATTTTGAAGGCAGAGATAGATAGATTCTTGATTAGTACGGGTGTCAGAGGTTATGGGGAGAAGGCAGGAGAATGGGGTTAGGAGGGAGAGATGGATCAGCCATGAATGAATGGCGGAGTAGATTTGATGGGCCAAATGGCCTAATTCTGCTCCTATTCCTTACAGCCTTATCATCCTTCCCAAATTTCACCCACAGGACTGCCCTGACACACACATTGCTTCTGCCTGCACCTGCCCTGCGGAACTAATCTCCAAATACCTTGATTCCATCCACCGACCCTCTTTCATGGAATATGACATTTTTAATCATGGGATGTTTAATAAGTCAAAATGAAATGACAGTGGTGGCACAGAATAGTGACGGGGAGAATGATAATCAAAGTGCGATGAGAAGGGGCAGATATATCTGCACAAGTAAACAAAGGGAAACAAATCTGGACCAAATAAAAACTGTAAAAAAAAGATTAAAGCTATTTATTTATTTATTTGAGTGCACCAAATACATGCAACAAGATAGATGGGTTGATAGCACAAATCAGAAAGTATGGTCGACCCAAAATGCTGGAGTAACTCAATGGGTCAGGCAGCATCTCTGGAGAACATGGACAGGTGATGTTTCTGGTCGGGACCCTTCTTCAGACTGACAGTAGAGGGGAGGGAACAAGAGGTAGGAAACGGCCAGAACAAAGCAGGGCCAGCAACAGATGGCCAAGGAAGGGTGGAGCCCACAATGGCCCATTGTTGGCTGGGGAAGAGGGGATAACGAGGGGATACAGGGATGCGAAGTGGAACTAGTAGGATGACTCGAGTGAGGGAGCGGGGAAAGAGAGGGAAGGTAAGGACTACTTGAAATTAGAGAAATCAACATTCATACCGCTGGGTTGTAAGCTGCCTAAGTATGATAAGTATGCTTTTGCGTTGGCATGTTTAGTTTAATTTAGTTTAGTTTAGAGATACAGCGCAGACAGGCCCTTCAGCCCACTGAGTACGTGCCGACCAGCAATCCTTGCACACTAACACTATCCTACACACACTAGGGACAATTTACAATGATACCAAACCAATTAACCTACAAACCTGCACGTCTTTGGAGTGTGGGAGGAAAGTGGGGATCCCTTAGAAAACCCAAGCAGGTCACGGGGAGAACATACAAACTTTCTACAGACAGCACCCGTAGTCAGGATGCAACCCGGGTCTCTGGCGCTGTAAGGCAGCAACTCTACTGCCACGCCACCGTGCCGCCCCTTGTGATTTAGATTAAGTGTTCAGTATTCTAGATTAAACAATGTTCCAAAAGAGTAACCATAAGGGAATGGAGGTGTTGTATCTTGATGAATCAAGTAGAGTACCTCAGTGTTGCTGAGCCATGATATAGATGTGGTGAGACAAGGTATAATAGAGTCATCCAAAACAGGCCAAATTTCACAACCTGTCCTTGCCCACCAAGATGCCCCATCCAAACTACTTCCATTTTCCCACGTCTGGCCCATATCCCTCTAAATTTTTCCTATCTATGTACCAGTCCAAATGTCTTTTAAATGTTACTATGGTACTTGCCTCCACTATTTCCTCTGACTGTTCGTTCCATATACCAACCACCCTCTGTGTGCAAAAGTTCCTAGTTAATCTTTGCCTTCTCACTTACCCTGAGCCCTCTAATTCTTGATTCCCCTCGCCTTGGAAAAAGACTATGCATACACCACATCTAGAGACTCTCATAAGTTTTTGCACCTCTATAAGAATACCCTGTCTCCTGTACTTGAAAGAATAAAGTTTTTAGCCTGTACAATCACTCCCTATAGCTATGGCCCTCAAGTCCTGGAAATATCTTTGTGAATCACCTCTGCACTCTTTCCAGCTTAACGGCACCTTTCCTATCGCAAGATGACCAAATATTCCAGTTGTTAGCCATATTAATTTCCCTTCACATTCTCTTACCACCCTCTCTGTCCTTGGCCTCCAATGACAGAGTGAGGTGACACGCAAACAGTAGCAACAGCACCTCATATTTGGCTTGGGCAGCTTACAATTCAATGGTATGAGCATTGAAATCTCTCATTTTATGTAACACCCGCCCCCCCCACCTCTTTCCTTCTCACTCTTTCCTGTATCCTCCTTCCATTCTGATGCACACCCAATTTCCAGCCCCTTTATCCCCCCCTCTCGTCCCTTCCACCTGTATCCCTTTCTTTGGCTTTACATTTAGGCGGCAGAGCAACTGTAGTGGTACAGCAACTGCCTCACAGCGTCAGAGACCCGGGTTCGATCCTGGCTATGGGTGCTGTCTGTACAGAGTTTGTACGTTCTCCCCGTGACCTGCGTGGCTTTTCTCCGAGATCTTTGGTTTCCTCCCACACTCCAAAGACGTACAGGTTTGGAGGTTAATTGGCTTGGTGTAATGTAAAATTGTCCCCAGTGTATGTAGGATAGTGTTAGTGTGCGAGGATCGTTGGTTGATGCAGACTCGCTGAGCCTGTTTCCGTGCTGCATCTCTAAACTAATCTAAATTTCACTTCTCTCTTTTTTATCTTCTTTTCATCTCTAGCCAATCCATCCATTGCCAATTAAACTCCCTTCACCTGTATCCACCTGTCATTTGCTAGGCTTCGTTCTGCCCCAACTCTTTCTCAGCTTTCTCCCCATATCAGTTTGAAGAAGGGTTCTGCCCTGATATGTTGCTTGCCCATTCCCTCCTGGCCCGCTGAGTTCCTCTAGTACTTTGTGTTTTACTCAAGGCTCTAGAGTCTGTAGTTCCTTGTGTGTCCATAAGTTCATAGGTGCTAAGAGCAGAATTAGGCCATTTGGCCAATCGGGCGGCACGGTGGCTTAGTGGTAGAGTTGCTGCCTTACAGCGAATGCAGCGCCGGAGACCCGGGTTCCATCCCGACTACGGGCGCCGTCTGTACGGAGTTTGTACGTTCTCCCTGTGACCTGCGTGGGTTTTCTCCGAGATCTTCGGTTTCCTCCCACACTCCAATGACGTACAGGTATGTAGGTTAATTGGCTTGGTAAATGTTAAAAAATTGTCCCTACTGTGTGTGGAATGGTGTTAATGTGCGGGGATCGCTGGTCGGCGTGCAAGGCCTGTTTCCGCGCTGTATCTCTAAACTAAAAAAAACTAAAGTCTACTCCGCCATTCAATCATGGCTGATCTATCTTTCCCCCTCAACCCCATTCTCCTGCCTTCTCCCCATAACCCCTGACACCTGTACAATTTTAGAATCTGTTAATCTCTGTCAAAAAATATCCATTGACTTGGCCTCCACAGCTGTCTGTGGCAATGACTTCCACAAATTCACCACCCTCTGACTAAAGAAATTCCTCCTTATCTCCTTTCTAAAGGTATGTCCTTTTATTCCGAGGCTGTGACCTCTGGTCCTAGACTATCCTTTTACTAGGCCTTTCGCTATTTTGTGCGTTTCAATGAGGTCCCCCCTCATCCTTCTCAACACCAGTGAGTTCAGGCCCATTGCCATCAAACACCCATCATAAGTTAACCCGATCATTCCTGGGTCTCCATATTGCAGCTGAACTACGAGCTATTGTTATTAAAAAAACGATTACACTTATGTTTGATTTTGGGACTTTAACATCATGATCTTATAATTCTTTACAGCTCAAGACCAATAATCAACATCGAGGTGAATGTCACATTTTCCCCAAAGATGGTTCCTCTGTCGTTTGCAACCTCCAACGAGCAGAAGAAAACTATTCAAGTTTCAGTGTGTTTTACTGTTGTATCAAAGTTTGAACCATTAGGTAATTTTCTACGTAGAATTCAGAAGCGAATATCAGAGCGCCATTTTGCTGAGGACAATTAAGCTAGGACAGATGAAAGTATTGATAATTGCTGGAGATGTAATTGAGGCTATAATTCAATTGAGGGATTTTGCTTCTACAATTGCAATGGTACAGTATACCATAAACAGAAACGTTCTCCCCATGACCTGCGTGGGTTTTCTCCGAGATCTTCGGTTTCCTCCCACACTCCAAAAACCTACACATTTGTAGGTTAATCGGCTTGGTTTAAATGTAAAAATGATCCCTTGTGTGTGCAGGATAGTGTTAGTGTGCAGGATAGTGTTAGTGTGTAGGATAGTGTTAGTGTGCAGGATAGTGTTAGTGTGCAGGATAGTGTTAGTGTGCGGGATAGTGTTAGTGTGCGGGATAGTGTTAGTGTGCAGGATAGTGTTAGTGTGCAGGATAGTGTTAGTGTGCAGGATAGTGTTAGTGTGCAGGATAGTGTTAGTGTGCAGGATAGTGTTAGTGTGCAGGGTAGTGTTAGTGTGCAGGATAGTGTTAGTGTGCGGGGATTGATGGTCAGTATGGACTCGGTGGGCCAAAGGACCTGTTTCTGCTCTGCATCTCTAAACTAAACCAAATGCCAGGAAAAAAATGCAGATGCTGGTTAAAATCGAAGGTAGACTCAAAATGCTGGAGTAACTCAGCGGGTCATGCAGCAACTTGGGAGAGAAGGAATGGGTGACATTACCCGAAACGTCACCCATTCCTTCTCTCCCGAGATGCTGCATGACCTGTTGAGTTACTCCAGCATTTTGTGTCTACCTTCAACTAAATGGCATTTTGTTTGCTATGGATATTATGGGCTGAAGAGCCTTAATCCTGTGCCCTTTTGCCCGATGTTTTATGATGTTCCCATAACCAAGTTTTCAAAGAATTGAGGGGAAACTTTTCCTCATCTGTTTTGAACATCCAGAATATTTTTTTTAAAGCAATTTGCCTGGAAAACTAATGACATAATGTATTTTCCCACCCCTGTATAATTAAAAATCTTTTTTTTGGCTGAACAACCATTTCCAGATCTTTTCACATCGCGTAGAAAATGTCCAAATTTAGCAATTTGCACATTTTCTAAATTATGTAAATTTGTCAATTGGGATTTACCATTAGGGGCACATAAGATTATCACAGTGGGTGTCTGAAGAAGTGTTTTGACCCAAAACGTCACCCATTCCTTCTTTCCAGAGATGCTGCATGTCCCACTGATTTACTCCAGCTTTTTGTGTGTATCTACACATAGGATGATGCTCCCTGTGTGTACCATTTCATCTGTAACATTGAAATGAACTTTGGACTATTTTGTCATGTGGGGGAATTGCCCTCATGGCCATTCTCCTGAATCAGAATCAGAATCAGAATCACCTTTATTGTTATCCAAAAAAACAAGTCTTTTGGACGTAATTCCGTTACCCACAGTCCAACAATAAGAGCAATAAAAATAAGCAATAACACACACAATCACAAATCAACATAGATTCCGGGTCAGTTCCTGTGGATTGGAGGGTAGCTAATGTCATCCCACTTTTCAAGAAAGGAGGGAGAGAGAAAACGGGAAATTATAGACCAGTTAGTCTGACATCAGTGGTGGGGAAGATGCTGGAGTCAATTATAAAAGACGAAATTGCGGAGCATTTGGATAGCAGTAACAGGATCGTTCCGAGTCAGCATGGATTTACGAAGGGGAAATCGTGCTTGACCAATCTACTGGAATTTTTTGAGGATGTAACTAGGAAAATTGACAGGGGAGAGCCGGTGGATGTGGTGTACCTCGACTTTCAGAAAGCCTTCGACAAGGTCCCACATAGGAGATTGGTGGGCAAAATTAGAGCACATGGTATTGGAGGTAGGGTACTGACATGGATAGAAAGTTGGTTGACAGACAGAAAGCAAAGAGTGGGGATAAATGGGTCCCTTTCAGAATGGCAGGCAGTGACTAGTGGGGTACCGCAAGGCTCGGTGTTGGGACCGCAGCTATTTACAATATACATCAATGACTTGGATGAAGGGATTAAAAGTACCATTAGCAAATTTGCCGATGATACAAAGCTAGGTGGCAGTGTGAACTGTGAGGAAGATGCTATGAGGTTGCAGGGTGACTTGGACAGGTTGTGTGAGTGGGCGGATGCATGGCAGATGCAGTTTAATGTAGATAAGTGTGAGGTTATCCACTTTGGTGGTAAGAATAGGAAGGCAGAATATTATTTGAATGGTGTCAAGTTAGGAAAAGGGGACGTACAACGTGATCTGGGTGTCTTAGTGCATCAGTCACTGAAAGGAAGCATGCAGGTACAGCAGGCAGTGAAGAAAGTCAATGGAATGTTGGCCTTCATAACAAGAGGAGTTGAGTATAGGAGCAAAGAGGTCCTTCTGCAGTTGTACAGGGCCCTAGTGAGACCGCACCTGGAGTACTGTGTGCAGTTTTAGTCTCCAAATTTGAGGAAGGATATTCTTGCTATTGAGGGCGTGCAGCGTAGGTTTACTAGGTTAATTCCCGGAATGGCGGGACTGTCATATGTTGAAAGACTGGAGCGACTAGGTTTGTATACACTGGAATTTAGAAGGATGAGAGGGGATCTTATCGAAACGTATAAGATTATTAAGGGGTTGGACATGTTAGAGGCAGGAAACATGTTCCCAATGTTGGGGGAGTCCAGAACCAGGGGCCACAGTTCAAGAATAAGGGGTAGGCCATTTAGAACAGAGATGAGGAAAAACTTTTTTAGTCAGAGAGTTGTAAATCTGTGGAATTCTCTGCCTCAGAGGGCAGTGGAGGCCAATTCTCTGAATGCATTCAAGAGAGAGCTAGATAGAGCTCTTAAGGATAGCGGAGTCAGGGGGTATGGGGAGAAAGCAGGAACGGGGTACTAATTGAGAATGATCAGCCATGATCACATTGAATGGCGGTGCTGGCTCGAAGGGCCGAATGGCCTACTCCTGCACCTATTGTCTATTGTCTATTGTCTATTGTCTATTAATCAGCGGCTCAGGCAGAACTCAAAGTCTGATGAAGGGTTCCGCCCCGAAACATCACCCATCCTTTTTCTCCAGCGATGCTACCCGACCTGTTGAGTTACTCCAGCACTGTGTGTCTATAGAATCATAGTCATAGAGCCTTACCGTGCGGAAACAGGCCCTTCGGCCCAACTTGCCCACATCGGCCAACATGTCCCACCTACACTCCTGCACCTATTGTCTATTGTCTATTGTCTATAACACAAAACAACAAAAAGAAACATCCATCACAGTGAGTCTCCTCCAGTCACCTCCTCACTGTGATGGAAGGCCAGAATGTCTTTTCTCTTCCCCTGCCGTCTTCTCCCGCGGTCAGTCTGTTGAAGTTGCCACGTTCCAGGCCGCGCCGGACGGTGAAAGGTCCGCAGCAGGCCGACCCAAGCCCCCCATTCGCAGTGGGCCGAACCAAGCCCCAAGTCCGCAGTGTCACCCCTGAAGTCAGCTGGATAAGGAAAACACTTATCTCATGTCACTACATTAAAATACCTCTCCCATTCCACTTTCCATTGTCCATATCCCGCTGAACGTGCTCCAGACACAAAGCCAATGTACCATTCCTCCTGCTCTTCGAAGTCAATGACTGTACTCTCCCGCGCGCTCTTCCCAACTCCCTGTATCCTCTCCCAATCCAGTGAGTGGTGAGGACCTGGAACACACTGCCAGCAAGTGTGGTGGAACCATTTAAAAGAAGACATAAGTTTACAGTGAGGGGGGAAAGATTTAATAGGAACCTGAGGGGTAACCTTTTTACACAAAGGGTGGTGGGTGTATGGAACGAGCTGCCAGAGGAGGCAATTGAGGCAGGTACTATCACAATGTTTAAGAAACATTTAGAAAAGTACATGGACAGGACAGGTTTGGAGGGATATGGGCCAAATACAGTCAGGTGGGAATAGTGTAGATGGGACATGTTCATCGGCATGGGCAAATTGGGCCGAAGGGCCTGTTTCCACACAGTATGACTCTAGGACTGAAATCGCCCAGTCACAGAAAGCTATGGGTCAAGTAACAGAAAGTGGGATTAATGCAGATGGGTGCCCACTGGTCAATGTGGACCTTGTGGGCTGATTGGAGAGGCAATCTTAATAGATTTTATTCTGCATATTTTATAGATTTGAAGAATTCTTTTGTCAATTATACCATCAACCTGGACAAAAAACAGAAAAATAAAAGGGCGATGTTTACAAAAAGTGATGGAACCTCTGTGACCCTGTCTGACTCTGTGAGGATTTCCACTGCAGGCTGTAAAAACTATTTAATCACTCTGCAGGTAAGAAGGGAAAGATCTTCAAAGGAAGACAATACTTTTTAGTTGTGCACTTTGATTTTGAATCATTAGCTATCCCGTTGCACTTTTCTCCAATAGTTCAATATCATGGCCGTCCCCCCTTCTCACTGCTATTGGCATGGTGGCAGGGTGGCGCAGCGGTAGAGTTGCTGCCTTACAGCGCCAGAGACCCAGGTTCGATCCTGACTACGGATGCCGTCTGTATGGAGTTTGTACGTTCTCCCTGTGACCATGTGAATTTTCTCCAGGTGCTCTCATTTCCTCCCACACTCCAAAGATGTGCAGGTTTGCAGGTTAATTGGCTTCGGTAAGATTGTAAATCGTCCCTCGTGTGTAGGATAGTGTTAGTGTACGGGGTGATCGCTGCTCGGCGAGGATTCAGTGGGTCGAAGGAGCTATTTCTGCGCAGTAGCTCTAAAGTCTAAAGTCTATCATCCCGCAGGTAGTATTGATTCCTGAAGTCCCACACTATCAGGTTCAGGAACCTACGTCTATCAGATTCTTGAAACAATTATGTTTTTGCATCTATGTACGATTTATGTATAGTTAGTTCTTTGTGTGTTTGTCTGAGACTAGGTATCTGTGATGCTGCTGCGAGCAAGATTATTACTATACTACTTATATTATTACTATACCTACTTGTGCATATGATAACAATCCCAATTTGAAATGCCAAATAAATCCATGCAGTCTCAAATATTCAGCCTTAATCCTCCTGAAGGTCTTCGCACCTTATCTATACCTCTATAGATTTACCTCCAACCCTCCTACTCTTCAGGGTAAAATGTTCTAGCCTTTCCAATCTCTCCTTGTAACTCAAGCCTACCAAGCTGTTATTCAAGCAACTGAATTATCCCACCACAACCAGAGAGCAGTCCTGAACTACTAACTACCTCATTGGTGACCTTCAGACTATCCTTGATCGGACTTTACTGGCTTTACCTTGCACTAAACGCTGTTCCCTTATCCTGTATCTATACACTGTAAATGGCTTGATTGTAATCATGCATTGTCTTTCCGCTGACTGGATAGCACGCAACAAAATCAGGGCGGCGCGGTGGCGCAGCGGTAGAGTTGCTGCCTTACAGGGGATGCAGCGCCGGAGACCCGGGTTCGATCCAGACTACGGGTGCTGTCTGTACAGAGTTTGTACGTTTTCCCCGTGACCTGCGTGGGTTTTCTCTGAGATCTTCGGTTTCCTCCCGCACTCCAAAGACATACAGGTTTGTAGGTTAATTGGCTTGGTAAATGTAAAAATTGTCCCTAGTGTGTGTAGGATAGTGTTAATACGAGGGGATCGCTGGTCGGCGCAGACCCGGTGGGCTAAAGGGCCTGTTTCAGCGCTGTAAACTAAACTAAACTAAAAGATTTTCACTGTACCTCGGTACACGTGACAATAAACTAAACTGAACCTAAACTGTTCTGCAATGGTCTTACTTCAAGAAGTTAGGGGCAGCATGGTAATAAACTACACTGAACTGAACATCCTTGTGAATTTTCTCTGCACCCTTTCCATCTTAATGACATCCTCATCACAATATCCTCATAAAAACATACCCTTCCTCCTATTTCCATGTTGCCGATAAACTTGCATTTCTCACATTTCATCCCTCCTCCAGGTCAGTTGTGTAGATAGTGAACAACTGTGGGCTGGGAACCAATCACTTGGATACTCCGTAGGAAGAAAAATTGCAGATGCTGGTTTAAATCGAAGGTAGACACAAAATGCTGGAGTAACTCAGCGGGTCAGGCAGCATCTCTGGAGAGAAGGAATGGGTGACGTTTCGGGTTATCAGGGGAGGGGGCGGGACAAAGAAAGAATGTAGTTGGAGAGAAGAGGAGAACTTCTTCAAAGTTGACATTCCTTGAGGAGAATTCACACTGCAAATTCTCCTCAAGGTCTGTCAACTTTGAAGAAGTTCTCCTCTTCTCTTCAACTACATTCTTCCTTTGTCCCGCCCCCTCCCCTGACATCAGTCTGAAGAACATTCTTGACCCGAAACCTCGCCCATTCCTTCTCTCCCGAGATGCTGCCTGACCCGCTGAGTTACTCCAGCATTGTGTGTCTACCTGGGTACTCCACCGGTTATACCCCCTCCAGCCTGAAATCCTCATTTATTCCAAATCTCTTCACACAGTCTATTTTCCAAAGATCGGGAATCAAGAACCAGAGGGCATAGATTTAAGGCGAGATAAGAAAGATTTTGGCTGTACCTCAGTGCATGTGACAACAAAGTATCATTGAACCCTGGTACCATTGAACCATTTAATAGGAACCCGATGAGCAACATTTTTCACACACAGGGTGATATGGGACGAGCTGCCAAAGGAAAAGATTGAAACAATTTTCAATCGGCAAACATATTTCCTCCAATACCACAAACTCTTATTTTAAGCAACAGCCTCTTGGAGTGGGCCTTGTCTCTGGCCTTTTACAAATCTAAACACACTACATTTATAAATCTCCTTCTACCAGTTCTCACTAATCTGCCCTCGCAGAAGCTTGATAAATGTAATTCATGAAATTATGTTGCCTTTAGTTTAGTATAGAGATACAGCATGGAAACAGGCCCTTCGGCCCACCGAGTCCGTGCCGACCAGCTTGAATGAATGTTTTACACACATTTACATTATCTTACACACACGAGGGACAATTTACAGTTATACCAAGCCAATTCGTCTAAAAACCTGTACGTCTTTGGGGTGTGGGAAGAAACCGGAGATCCCAGAGAAAACCCACGCAGGTCATGGGGAGAACGTACAAACTCCGTACAGGCAAGCACCCATAGTCAGGATCGAACCCGGGTCTCTGGCGCTCCAAGGCAGCGACTCTACCGCTGTGCCACCAATTTGATTATAGTAAGCTTTCCAAAATGATCAGCAGGAGAATGGGGTTAGGAGGGAAAGATAGATCAGCCATGATTGAATGGCGGAGTAGACTTGATGGGCCGAATGGCCTAGTTCTGCTCCTTTCAATTATGAGCTCCAACAAATGTTTAATACCATCCAGGAGAAAGCATTCCACTTGAGTGAAGCTGATCTGTGTTCCATCCACAAAATGCATGACGGATTCTTGCCACATCTCCCTGATTAAACCATCCAAATCTCCGATCTCTGCCATGGAGATGGGGAAGGCAGCCAGCACATGTAGGTCCCCTCCACATTGCACATCTTCCTGATCTGCAAATGCATCGCTGGTCCTGCATGGCCTCTGCATTCAAATTCTGGAACTCCCTCCCCAATCGCTCAATGCATGTGAGTGCAGCGGAAAGGTGCAAGAAGGTGGCTCTCCACCATCACGTTAAAGCGGTTTATGGCTCTCCACCATCGCGTTAACGCCGTTTAGAAAGGACAATTAATGCTGCTATTCCTAGTCATGCCCAGCTCTTGAAAAATGAATGGATAAAAAAAATGTATTAAAATGCACTGCTCCAGATTAAATTCCATTTGACATTTTTTTCTGCTGAGTTGACCAGACCATTTAAAGGGCCTTGCAAAGCTCCATAGAGTCATAGAGTCATACATCGTGGAAACAGGCCCTTTGGCCCATCTTGCCCACACCGGCCAACATGTCCCTGTCTAACTGTTTCTTAAACATTGGGGTAGTCCAGAGCCTCAACTACCTCCTCAGCCTTTCATCGTCACTGTGAAACAGATGCTAATTGTTGTATCATTTGCGAAATCTTTGTAATTTCTCTACATTTGGCCACCAAAAGCATGCACCCATGTACTGAGCCCTGTAGCACCACTAGCTTTGAGTGATAAAACCTTTAATCAATGCCCTCTGCTTTCTGCCACTGAGCCACTTGTGAATCCAGCGGCCACTTTCATGTGGATGTTATGGGTTTTACTTTTTTCAGAAGCTTGTCACGGAGGATGTTGTCAAAAGCCTTGTCCTCATGGACTCTCCTTAGTAACTCCTCTAAGAATTCTATCATATTAATAACAATGATTCCAATGCC